>NC_056747.1:521335990-521610990 GCF_019279795.1 Protopterus annectens | reverse complement strand
GCAGCTGATAACTAGGTTTACAAATGGAGTGAAGCCATGGGTTACATATGTGCATCCCACAGTGTACCACATGCATCCACTGTCTGCCTTGTTTTATCTATAGAGGAAGGTCTATAGGGAGGCAATGCCTTGAAAACTTCACTAGCTAGGAAAATTAAGTGTTATAAGGCATGCATCTATTGGACAAAGGTGCTGCAAGCTAATATTACTAAGATCCACTCTGGCAGGGACTGGTGTTAGATGTGAATGCTGTAAGCATCCATGTCTCTCTACAACAGGTATAGATTGTTACTGACACAATACTCCCTGAAAAAGAAAAGGTACAAGATATAATGACAGGCAGGTTAACCACACAGGGTGTGCCACCAACGCAGAAATGGTTCACTGAGGTTTAACAGTTTTTGTTGTCACGTGTTGACTATAGGATTGGCCCCCTCATAGGTGGAAGAGGCTTGGATGTAGAAGGTGAGCTGATAGCCAGCACTTTTGTGTCAGTAGGGGGAGCAGCAGGTAAGTAATGTCCTTTACAATACGCTATCATACACTATACTGCATGTTCAAAGTGTAGGATTGACCTAGGCCCAGCCATATATCTGTCCTTCCTGGCACCTCTGTTCTGCAACTGCAACATACTATATATGACAAGTTATGCCTGTCAATATATGTTTCAGTGGTACATTGATATGTACCAGTATGCATGACAAAAGTTCTTATAAAAGCACATCTGTGGGTTGCCAATGGTGTCATGTATACATGCTTTCCCAGGTTCCACAGGTGGAAGTCAAGTAGTACAAAACAACACAGGACTAAAGACAAGATGGAGCTGATAGCAGGCACATGTGGCCAATGACTGAAACATGCAAGTGGCACAGATTTCATAGTGGCATTGTCCACAACACTGCAGGGGAGGAAACACCACACTCACATTACAGAGAGCCCTGTAAAAGTATAGGCTGAGCACACAGCCTCACCAGTGCATGACAGGCTTACAATACCTGAGACCCCCTTCATGGGCTCCACCTGCATTCCAGCCCACACAGCCATGTAACATGTGTACTACTTCAGAGGTTAGCATGTCCATCATAGGGAATAGACAAGGAGGCTATATGGTGCCACCATGACTCTAGATGTCTCTTATATGGCTACAAGACTTGCAATTACCAGTGGATATGCAGAGACAGTGATCCAGGTGCACACAGCTACTTCCAACAGCACTGTAGAGATAGTAAATATGCTCTGTGATTTGAGGACCAAAATGCCCCAACTGCAAAGTGGCATGGAGGATGTACAGTGCTGCTAACTTTGCTGGTGGTTAAAGTAGTCTCCACTGGTGCTTCTAAAAGACACATTGGGACCATCATTCTGGTCTGCTTCAACAGGTTGTAAAGCCTGTGGACCAAGTCAGCGTACACAGACCAGTTTAAAGACAGCATTGGTGTAGACTGTGGCCCCATGACCTGTTACCATAGTCATGGGCAGTGCTGCTACTCTGGCTTAAGACTTGGAATGGATCATTAGGACAGGCTGCACAAGCATGGCCCTGTAATTTCCCCACTTTCGTGTTGCCTGTAAGCCCACAGTCTGTCACTCCCAGAGTGTATTCTAGGTCATGGATGAGACTGCTCATCAGGCTGATCCCATGAGAGGCCCCGCTGGGGTACATATGCACAATCATGTAGTTCCTGCCACAGATTTCATTGAGCACCAACATTGCAAGTTAACACGGTGGACACAACAAATGGTTACCTTATGGCGGCTTAATTCCACTACTAGAAAAAATAAATCTGATGAAGCCCTACTCTTAGGGCAAACGTATTCACCATTTGGGACTAAAAGTACTTCTATGGGAAAAAACACTACTAAAAGATGTTATTTTCGACTCCCCATAAGCTTACAGAGTACAAGGCTATTGTGTTCCCTCCACTTGGGCAACATTAAGTGACTGCATACTGCATTCTGTCAGACCTGTGTGGGTAAGGTGATGTCTGAGGTACATTTTGGCCAGTTCATACATTACCCTGCACAACTTGCGTGTGATATTTTAGTGATCTAGTTCACAGAAACCCTGAACACCTGCATAAAGCACAACAATATAAGGTGACCCATGATCTATCTAGCTATTCTCCTGACTCACTAAATCACATCCTTTCTACTATAAACTGGTCCTTTCTCTCTAATCTCACTCTCGATGAAGCAGTCCTACAACTTCAACAACACCTTTCTATCCATCCTCAACTTCCTTGTCCCCACTAGGAAAATTCACATCAAATTCAGATATCCCCCATGGCTAACTAGAACTACCCTTACACTCATGAAGACCAGAGATGAAACTTGGAAAGGCAATAATACTTCTTCCAACCTTATCTCTTACAGGGAACTTAGAAACAAAGCTAAGAAACAAATCAATCTTGATAAAAAGAACTATTACCAATCCTCACGTAATCCCTACTGTAATCCTAAAAAATTCTGGAACTCTATCAATAAATTTCTCTCAACTGGTACTTCTACCCCACCTACACCTTATTCTGACAAGACTCCTCTGGAAATAGCAACCTCAAGTCCTTCATTGAAACCATTGTAAACTTAACTGTAACCAACTTCTCCACCCGCACCTATTTCAATCCATCTGCATCTTCATCCACCTCTGATTCACCTCTCTCACCCTCACTCTCATTCTTACTATCACCTATTTCCAACTCTATCAAGTTGCTCTTAACTAAACTAAAACCTGGTTCACCCTTAGCGGATAACCTTCCTCCATTATTCCTTAAACATGCAGCTACATCTCTAGCTTACCCCATATCTATCCTGATATTAATAGATCCATAAAAGAAGGTAAAGTCCCTGAAATTTGGATGAAATTTTTTGTAGTACCTCTTCATAAAGGAGGAATCTCCACTGAGCCGACCAATTTCAGACCAACTGCCATACTGTCTCCTCTCTCCAAAATACTGGAAAAATGTATCCATAAGCAAGTACTTAATCATCTGCTACAAGAAAACCTACTCACGCCAACTCAACATGGCTTCCGCCCCACACATAGCACAGGTACTGCTCTTGTATCCTTTACTAATAACATTCTTCAAGTCAGGGATAATAGCACAATAGCATCAGCCCTCTTTCTGGACCTGTCGAAAGCATTCAACACCATATTCATACCATACTTCACCATAAACTCTCCAACCTAGGCTTCTCAAACTCCACCACCTCACTAATAGACACCAGGCTGTTCGATGGCAATCTTCCTACTCCCCCTTTCTAGCAGTTAGGACAGGGGTCCCACAAGGATCAATATTGGGCCCTTCCCTCTTCAATGTATTTACCAAGGACCTTTTCTCATCCTGCCCGCAATCCAATCTTATTCAGTATGCTGATGACTCGACCATCATCAAATCTGCTGACAACAAAGAAAGCCTTTAATCCCTTAACCAAAACTCACTCCACTCAGTTGAAAACTGGCTACAATCCAACCAACTCCTGCTAAATGCAAGCATAACTAAGCTACTACTTTTCCTACCTAAAAATCTGGAACATGCAAAACAGAACTTTTCCGTAACATCCCTTAATGGAACTAAAATTTCTGTTGACACCCAAACAAAACTCCTTGGAGCAATAATTGATTAACTTAAATTCAACCATCACATTCATAACTCAACCAAAAACTAGGTCTGCTTTACTGTCACAAAAACTTTCTTGTCTGCACATCCAGGCCATCCTGTGCCCAAATCCCTGCTTCTACAATCCCTACTCTATGTTTCACCTATTCTTACCCATCTACAGAGTAACCTAATATCCAAACTAGAAACCACATATAATAAAGTAGCCAGATTTACTGCAAATCAACCTTACAAATCCCATCACTGCCTCTCATTAAAGGCTTTATACTGGCCTGTATTTTACAACTTACTGCCTCAATCCCAACTCCTTAAAGCCCACAATATACTAAACAATCCTAAATCCTGCCCATCCCTTGCAAATTCTCTGACACTTTATACTCCTCAACACCCACTAAGAAGTACTAATCAATACTTTCTTGAAGTTCATAAGTCAAACAAAACCTTTGGGAAAATACTTTGTCACTCAGTTGCAAAAAATTGGAACACACTCCCTTTAGCCCTTAGACTACTTAAAGACAAAAATGCCTTCAAGAAACAGCTTAAATCTTTTTTCCTATCAAATTGGATATGTTCATGCTCTAAACTAATACCCAAGAAACATTTAGGGATAACCTAACTTAACTGTATCACTTCTATCTCTCTCACTACTACCTACATATTTTTTTCCATCATATTCCATACTAGTTAACTCATGTTACACTCACTTCCCATAATCCCTTATTACTGTTCTTTAATTTATTTATTAACTTCCAAAGTTCACACAACTTTATCTGTATATTTACTTACTTCATGCCTAGTATCTTGGTTCAGCAATGTATTGACCTTAGTCTTACCATATTTCTGCTTATTTTCTTGCCATACTACGTGAAAATTTCCATATATGTATTGTATTGTATTTCTATCCATTCTATATATTCCTTTATTGCATGTTATGTAATTACTTCAGAAGTATGTATACTTAAAATGTGATCTGTGTTTATCTTTGTTCTTACTATTTGTTTACTTAAAACATGTTTTTGGAGCTTTTCTCCTCAGGTCTCTGCTGAAAAAGGGCTTCTAAGAACCCAGACAGACTAACCCGGTTAACAAATGTAAAAATAAATAAATAAAATAAAATATTTTTATTCTGTGTTATGCCCTGCAGTTGTGGACCAGATGCTGCTTTGTTGCAAGTGTTGTAATTTACCTCATTAACCTCTGCCTCAGCTATCCTTCTGTATATTCGTCTCTTGACAGCACCCTGCCCTTCAGCTGCCGCTACAACTGTCATTAAAAGTATTGTAATGATGTCCATCTGCTGTACAATCCACTTACAAAAAGCAATGTTGTGGAGCATGGCACACAGCAAATATCTTTCAGTATGTCTTGACTGCATTGTAAAGCCCTCCTGAGGAACC
Source organism: Protopterus annectens (assembly GCF_019279795.1). Lineage (NCBI taxonomy): Eukaryota > Metazoa > Chordata > Ceratodontiformes > Protopteridae > Protopterus > Protopterus annectens. The sequence continues at coordinate 521,605,976 of NC_056747.1, read as the reverse complement.
TAGACAAAGGAAGCATCCTTCCATTATGTTACTTGTTTCTGCATGATCTGAGGGATTGCACATCAGGGCCATCAGTCAGGGCTATCCCAGCACTGCCTACAATACTCACCAGCATATTACATGGTAGTTAGTGCAGAGGATTTAAGTTGTAAGAAGCGGCTTCCTGGAGTCCAATGGTTAATTCCCTCAGCCTTCATTTAACTACTGTGTGAACTTGAGCAAATTCACTTAACCAAACAGTATTTTGTGGCAACTGGCAAATTAGGCTAGGCTCCTCAATGGTCTTGTGGACTGCATGCTTAGTAATTACCTAGGAATCTATATGTGGCCACTTCACTGTCTGCATGGTTCATGTGTACCTAGGTCTAATTATAATATGTGTGCACCTACCAACCAGGTGATGCTATACAGTCCCCTCCCAGAAACTACTGATATGGGAGTGGGTCAAATGTGCGACTCATATGAACTGCCTAGGTGACACACACATTAGAAATAATGACCTTGGCATTCCAGTCCACTTTAGCAATTCAAGGATAGGAAGCCCTTCCTGCTGATGTATCACAGGTCGCTTGGATCAGATAGGGCTTTGAAAGTAACATGTGCAACCTATGTCTCCTAAGGCCTCAAGAAAATGGGTTGAGTCACAAAAGTCCAACTTTATTGGTTTTCTTCTCTACTGACCTGCAGACCCAACAGTGCTGGGGAACTGGTTTAGCATTCTTGAGGCTGGTTCCTGCAATCTCTCTCGTGTCCCATGTAAATCACTGGAAGGTCCACATAATTAACATGGTTAAGGTTACACTTGCTTTAGCCACACATCCCCATCGATTTCACTATTAGGTGATAGTGTCTCCTCAAACAGTCTAGAATCTGCCAGTCTGTGAGCTGGTAGTATGTCAGATGGTCTGTACCTTCTCAAGTTGTGCAGATGCCTGCATCATGTAACACTGGGGCACTGGTTCCAACACAGACTCCAAACACATACCGCTATATGCTTAGACTAGTTCCCACAGCCAATGACACCATTCAGAATAGGTGTATACACCACCATACAGTGCTAGGTTATTAGTTTTTGACTCGGTTTGAAATTTTTGGGTCCTTTATTTGCACAATCCTTGTGCCATATTTGCATGGAGTGCCTCATTTGAATGTACTTATGCACTCATTAACATCCACTGTAAACTGCTAGTTTGATCATTGCACAGCTACACGGTTTCTTACAATTGTTCACTACTCCATCAAATTTAGGCAGCTCAGTGCACTAGCCATCCATGAACCCTAGCTAAAGTCTTACACTGATGTCAGGACCATCAAAAAATACATCCATAATGGGACAAGACAAGTACTGACACTTTACAAGAACAAGCCCAACTTCTTTGTATAATCCATAACCATGTGATAACATATATTAAAAGATGTGTGGCCCACTGTCTCAAAGGCGCACGCTCTCAAGACCGTTCTTTAATTACAGTACTTCATTGAAGGTAACTATTTTAAAGGCATTGACTTTCCAGAAAGAGATGAACACCGACACAAAGACGCTTGCAAAAATCAGCATTCTACAAAATAGTACCGAGCTTGCTTATCTTCTTATGAAATGTCCGAATTGCTTTTTTTTTTTAACTTTTCAGGATTACATACTACGAACATTTTTGAACTACTGTTGATAGCTTTTTTTCCCTCAAACTGAAATGTCTTGACCTCATTTTTCATAGGTTTTAAACAGCTCTTTCACAAAACTGTTCTGCTTAAAGAAAAGATGCATGCAGAGTTTGAATCAAACTATTTTCTTCCTCCAAATAAAAGGGGTGCAGTATTGAGAATACTGAAATGTGTGCTCACAGACCAGATAGTTTAGGATAGGTTATGTGGGTTCCATTATCTCTGAGAAAGTACCAGAGGTCCCACTGATTCAACCATGAATCATTAACCTGCAGCACTGCTTGATTCTTGGGTACTATTTCCTCAACATACTGGTGTTGCCATATGCGTCAGGGTTCCCCTAACTAGTTCATACTCTGGGCATGGGAAATTAAATCTCACTCATTGTCGAACTGCTGTTAGCTATTCATTTGGAAGTTTAAGATTAGTGCTCTGAAGTGTTTTCACTCTTTGCCTAGATCCAAATTTGCCAGATAAAGTCAGGTAACTGAAAGAAACAACCTGACTGCTGACTACAGTACTTGCATTACACTGACAGATTAATTTATGCTCTTTCATATTAGATGTTTCTTGACTTACATCTGCTTACAACTTACAGTCTTACAATAACACTTCTGCCAAATGCTGCCTTTTTTAATACACTATAGCTACTATTTGTGACTGTTTTGGCTATCCTGCAGCACAAAGTTGACAAATGAAACAACTCAATAATCAGAACAGCTTATAAAAGACATCAGAAGAGTATAACATAATAGGACAAAAAAGTAAGAAGGCAACTTTGAAATGCAAAGTAATCAAGAGGGTCTATGTTAAATAAACAAACTCTTAAAATGTCGAGTACAACATACTCAGACACTTTTAAGCGAATGTTTATTTAACCGAGAGCCCAGAATATCGGAAAACAAAATCTCAAAATATTTTGTTTGGCCACCTACCCCTCCCATGTGCTACAGAACACTAAAACAGACTAACAGCAACTTCCAATACATCGTAACAAAACAAAAACTAGAAAAACATACTGCGCCCCCTACTTATATATACCAACTCCGAGACTGCACTTCAGTGCAGAAAAGGGAAATACTCCCTTTCTGCACCGCACGGCGCCACTAGCAGTACCTTACATGACATAATATGTCACATATGTCAGTGCTGGCCAACCAAAATATTTCGGAACTCCATTTTCTGACATTCTGGGCTGTCAATTAAATAAACGTTCACTTAAAAGTGTTTGAGTATGTTGTACTCGACATTTTAAGCATTTGTTTAATTAACATAGACCCTAATCAGATGGTGGACTCATGGACTCTATTCACGGAACTTGAAGTGGTGATGGTAAAGACAGTGAATAAGACTGCAGCATACATAAATAGGGAGCATTTTCACATACATTGGTTATAGTGCACTAGAAACCTCCGTTCCCCATAAAGCATTAAAAGAATGACTGCTTTTCCACTTTCATCCTACATTTTCAATGTCACTAACTTAAGGTTAACTAGAGGGCATTCACCTTTACAGCCATATATTCACAGGATGACAGGCAGTTTGCTTACTGACTCAACTAATCATACACTCATTAACTGTTGTTATCTTTGCTAAAAATTGCTTCGGCTTTCAGTCATTTTCGACACACTGTTATTTGATATGGCTTAATCACACAGACGGCTGTTAACCTTTTGCTACAGCACTTATTCTTTTACTCTCTAGCTCCACAGAGGTCATGGGGATAAGCGATATATTGTAATGACTGTTCAGTCATTTGCAATCTGTTTCTAATTAGAAAGTATTAGCTGCTTTTTAGCACTACTGAACACCCAATGCTAAAATATCAGGTATCACTATAATTGTCTTTACTAATTTAGCCATTTCAAATTGGATATTTTGAGCAATTTGCCATCATACACTATTTAGGATGTTTAAAGGGCATTTAATTAAATGATTACAGGCAATTCTTTGAATTAAAATTTACTAGTGTGCCATTCTTCATTTTAATATATGCTTCTATTTTTTTGTTATAAAGTTAACAATGTATTTCTTCTGTTATTTGCATCCAGTTGTACTGTGAGAGACACAACCACTCCAACAGTATGAACAGCAATTATAAAGCAGTATACAAGCTAGTAACAAGATTTATAATGCTGTGCATTAATGAAATATGATGGATTACAGCATATTAAAACACAATGCATGACAGCAAAACAAAAACTTAGAAGTGTAAGTGAAAACCACAAGATTAGACTGAATTATTAGGTATAAACATATCTAATGAGAGTAATTGCCAAAGATAAATTGTACAACGTGGAAACTGTAGTGAGGAACAGAGATTATGTTAGAAATATTTTACCTTTTGGAAAAAAAAGGATGCTGGTTCTTGCATTAAGTGATGCACACAGAGGAAAGCTGTTTTGGAACATTTTGTGCAGTAAGCTGAAACTTCAGAAGGCAACCCTGTCATCAGAAAAAGTAATTCTCTCTATAAAAGTGGGGCCATGATTAGTGCACCCAGGGAAAACAATGGGAAAAATGAATGTTGCTCTTAGCATCACAAAGCTTGCTGCCAGTTTCTGGATGTCAAACAGGCAGGAGGAGAGAGGGCTATAATTTAAACGATAAAGAGAACTACCACCTGCTGGGGAGACCAGCGTTTGAAGACAATGGAGTATTCACTTCTGGAGGGCACCCCTGTAGCACCTTTATGATAAAGTAGCTGAATCAACATCCACTGGAGATATGGCTAAAGCATCTGACTTTTAACACCATTTTAGCTAACTTGCCATCAGTGTCCCAGATAACACAGTCAAACATCAGTAAACCTTTGGTTCTGGTGCATGTGGAAAAGAGAAATTTAGAATTTTAAACTCTCGTGTTTGCCAGAAGCAGGAGTTCAATTTGCTGAAAATCAAGCTACAGTTTCATTAGAATGCCAGACTAGATTAACATTTTAAGGACAGAATGGCACTGTCAACTTGCCACGGTGTGGGGAATACAGTATATTTTACAGTTGTGATAACACTGCCTTCCGTTGTACTCTATTTAAATCATCAGAACCATGGTAATACAGCAAGAAGTCGATTTTAAAATACTCACCTGTTAAATGCAGCGAAGCACTAAACAAAACTCTTAACATTTATCTGATCATCTGCATGGCTGTAATACTGCATTAAATCAATAGCTGAAAGTAAAACATTTAAATATGTTCTTTTATTTTTACACTGCGGGGTCATGAGGCAGTTGTCACACTCTCATCCGGAATTTGCTGTATTACAGGATACCACATACACAGTGCGGGAAGGCATTCGGCTTAGCCTCAGGTTTTGAAAGGTAAATGGCAAGTCTGTGCAGTGAATTACAGACATGGTTAAGATATTACACATCAGCACCACTGTGTCTACATCAAATATAAGGGGTATCAAGTATAGCAAGGAAGCATTTTAAGGAAACGAAGAACGTTTAAGATTGGTACAAGATGATGCATGAAAAAGGAAGACATTAAGAAGAATAAGATTTACGTGAAGACCAGGAAAAAGTGCAAAGGTTATTTAACAGACCAAGTTTGTTCGAGGGTACGAAATGGACAAGAGATAGGCAGAAATAATATACACTGGGGAACACAGGAGAAATTAGTAACTGACCTGCTACTGATTTTCTGCAGGGCTTAACACAAGAAATCAAACCGAAATAATGAACTTATTTTTTAGCCTATTGTATATATAGCACCGGGTATCATTAAGGAAAACACAGATGCATATTGCATGTCGATAAACAGATGGGATGGCTACATTTAGCACATTAAAGTCCAAGTGAGTTATCAGCTGGACATACATGCCTTATAGGTGCAGTAGCACTGAGAATGAGAGAGGTGAAGGCAGCAGTTTGACACTAGTACTGGTCATTGAGGCAGTCGTGACACTTATACATGTGGGATTGAGAAACAGGTCAGGGGAAAGTATGTGGTAAGGCAGGGGTAGAAATTTTACCAATGTGAACTGATTGAGGAGGAGAAAATTTAGAGGACAGTGAGTGCTGGGTAAAATGTTGCAGGTAAAGCCCATCATACAATGGTTTCTTAACTTCTGATATGTGTAGATCATTAAAGTAGTTCTTTAGACTTAGGGGTGTTGGGAGGAGATTAATCCACACATGGAGATATAGTGCATGGTCCATTGCACATATTTTTTATTGAGTTATTATGTAACTTTTCTTCATGGTGAGGAATACAGTTTTATTTAGAATACACACACAAATACATACATATACACACACACACACATATATATATATATATATATATATATATATATATATATATATATATATATATACATACATACACACATACATACACACATACACAAAATGATTGCATCACAATTCAATTTCAAATGCATTTCTTAAAACAAAGAAAAAAAAAAAGAATGGAAATATGATACAATAAAACCTCCTGCACAGGAAAGGAAAGATGACAGTCTCATATGCAATGTTGCCTCTGTGTAGATGTAAAATTCTCTGAACATTTTGCTAAGAACCATCAAGAAGGGATTGAGATAGGACTATATATATATATATATATATATATATATATATATATATATATATATATATATATATATATATATATATATGTATGTATGTATGTATGTATGTATGTATGTATATAGGTCCAAAATGCTGAATTTTAGAGGCATTTGAAAGCAAAATTCTGACATATTGCACTGTACTTATTTTTCTATTATTTGTGTGCATATGGCTTTTTTTTGGGTCAGTAATACAGTACATATCCAAAATAACTTTCACAAGGTGTCATTACCTCAAAAGAAAAAAATCATATATTTCTCTTGAATGGAGACTGTCATTATCTTATGCATACCCCACCAGACCTTAGACTTGTATGCAGTGATGCGTAGTAAAAAATATATAAGAAAGTGCCACAAGGCACTACATCTAGAAGTCTGAGAATTTTGTCAGTGTTTAATGTAAGCATAACTATCATGAAGAACCTTGCTGTGTATTATTGAGTTCATGCCTGCTCTGTGATTGGAAGTCTCAGTGAAACAATCTGTGCCCTCTAAAGACCTCTCTAAATTGGCCACCGTCCCCTTTTCTTGACCAGTAAACTACATTACATATGCCAGTTATTTAGTCTCAGGAAATGACAGCCTGTTTTACTTGTATCTCTTTGTTAATTGCTTTGTTCTGGCTATAAACTGATTTCTCTCGGCTATAAACTGACCTGAGGGTGGGAAGCCTGCTCCACTTGGCTTTGCTCCCCTACCCCATTTCTCACTCACTCCATCTTAACCTATTATATCGCCTACATATATTTCACTTGTGATTCTTATTCCAAAACCCTCCCCCAAATAACATTACTACTTCTACACATGCACTTCTGTTTCCTGGTTCTTACTTCCCTATCTCTAATTTTTAGCCCCATTCCCAGTTTTCACTATATCCATTTATAATCTCAACCCTCCCTAATAATACCTATCAATTCCACATTGCATAGTTTTCTTTTCCCAAATAAACCCTCATTTCTTCTTATTTCAGCTACATTATACTCTAGCCTTTAATACTCCTCTACTCCTTAAATTCCAGAGAAGATACCAGGATAGCAGAAACAAAGTATGGTGGACAGAATATAGCCGACTAACTAAAATTAATGTAATGCCAAAAAATAATATAGTCGCTGTTCAAGGCAAAAGTTAAAAGATTAATTTAATAGACAACAAAAATACAATAAAAACAGTGAGCACTTTCACAAAATAATTTACTTCTTCATACCAAATACAAATTTTGTATTTTTGTTGTCTATTAAATTAATCTTAACTTTTGCCATAAACAGCAACTACTTTAAGATACCAGGACAACCTACCTCTCTTATTTTAAACAAAATACTTCTCTCCTTACCTATTCTCTTTCAGAATTCACCATCACTGAATCTCCTGCTGTCCTGCAACTTACTTCCTTCTTCATCGGTATTTCCCTACCAACAGAGATCTATAAAACACAGATTCCTGTACATAATTATGCTGCTCTTCAGCTGATCCTCTGTTGTGCCATCTTTCATCCTACCATGACTCAATATCTCGCAACTTCTCCCCAACACTGTCCCAACCACCTATCCACACTTCCACTTTACACTCTCCACACATTGTACCTAACCTATTTAATATTGCTCCTGACCTTTATTCCAAATATAGGCTGATTAATTGTGCTTCAACTCGAACCAAAACAAAATTAACTGCAAGAATCCTCTCCAAAAAAGTATGCTTAATTCCCCCATATAATAAAATCCTTGTAGGAGGAGATATAACCTCTAATTTGAACACCACTTACACAGTGCTGTTAAAAAAACTCACTTCAAACTTGGGACACTGTAGACAGAAAAACTTAATGGATCCTTCTACTAAAAGAATGCTAGCCAATACTTACTTGATGATCCCCTCTCTACTACAAGGAGCTCCCATTTTCACCAACCTGCAATTGTCCCTAAAAAATAAACTTCAGCCCTGCTACTTCAAGATCACCAAATTTGTCACAGACTTGTCCTACCACTCTCACCACTGCAAAGCTCTTACAGAGTTAACTGGCTTGAATTCCCACACCATCTTGACTATATGCAATTATCTATCGCAAATAAAATATACAAACCAGATTCCTGTCCCACCCAAAAAATCTATTCTGCACAGTTACAGTCCTACCAGAATTCTCCATTAATTAGACAAACTAATAAGTGTACATAAACCTAAAGAAGAGCCAGCCAGTGTCTTTACTCCTATGCTACAGCTGAATTATGGAATGCTTTACCAGAACAAATTACTAGTATTTATAACCCCAAGAAATTCAAGATTATACTTGACACATTCTTAACTCGCATACCTGCCTATGCTCTAAAACAAACATATAACCCACACCTCTCCCACTTGACCTTTCATAGTCATCTTTCTCCAAAAGATCTATTACATCATCTATCTATGCCCATTTATTTTCTTTACTCACTTACCTCCAACTACCTCCTACATACTACTTATCCCTTACCCCCCACCCGATTACCTTCTAACTTGAAACTCCTTCTGGCCCCCTTTTTCTCCTTTTCCTACTGGCTTATTACTTTACTCATCTCTCAAACAGCCAAGTTATTATCCTTACTTTCACCTCTAACCTTCCACCTCATTACCACTATTAAGGTCTTTCAATTTAAACCACCTTCACCTTCTCCAATTAATAAACCTTTATTACATTACTTATGCTTGAATCTGCTCATAATCTACCAATGAATGTATTTTTTTACATACGTCTTTCATTTATTTGTTAAACAGATCACAGCTCTTACTGTAAGTGCATTTTCAACACCTCCATTGTAACTCATTTACAAATTATTGTAACAATTCTTGCAATTCTACTTATGTTTTCTTTTAAATATATGAGCGCACACACAAACGTAATTTTTGGTTTGCCATCAAAATGTCAAATATCCGTTACATGACCTTGGAAGGGTGAAAGGCACTATCCTGAGGTGTCGTAACATTGATTTTAAAATGACAAATTTACAAGAGCGAATGCTAGTGTGCATTCCCTCTTGTGAATTCATTTTGACTGAAGACTGCACTATAGTGGGGATCGAGAAATTTACCCTCTCTCTCTCACTGTAGTATGATCTCAGAGTTAGTATATACAAGTAGCAGAGGTTGTGGGGGGGGGGGTGCAGGAGGCTTTCTCCCTGCAAAACATTTATAGCACATAACTGGAAGTGCAGGTATTTTCGATGAAGTCAACATTCCTAAGTTGTCAACTTTCCTTAATTCCCACTTTATGTGACTGTTCGGTAAGTGAATTTTACGACATTCTCAGTCACAAGTGAACACTCGCAGAAATTAGTTGCGAGATTTTGATAGTAAACCGTAATTTGTACTATGTTAAATGCTATTATACACTGTTGGAGCTTTTCTCCCCAGGCCCCACTGAAAATAGGTTTTTGACCCAGTTGGACTTTCCTGGTCACCAAATGTCAATTAATAATCCTGGCCCCACCTACCACAATAAACAAAGATAATTCCCTCCCACACTTCTGTAATCCAACAGCAGCCAATCCCCAACCCTGGTAATCTAATTTTTTGCTGCAATAAATGTTAGAAGTGTAAGAAATAAAACCTATGAACTACATGCTTGGATTACCTAACATAAGCCCGATATTGTCAATGTTACTGAAACTTGGCTAAAACCCAGCATAAACGACTCAGACGTTATACCTCCTGGCTATAATATTATCCATAATGATCGCATAAAGAGGAAAGGTGAAAGTATTGATTTAATATTTCACAGCACTTACCGCATTTCCCCATGCAGCATACCACCAACAAATTTCAGTTCAGAGGTTCTTATTGCTTTCCTCAAAATAAACAATTATAAACAAATATGTATTACCGTCCTTTATATCCCTCCGGGCAACAATACAGCTATACTTGAAGATTTCCTACATTGGACATCAATAACACTTCCACAAGAAAAACATTACTAGCTGATGTGCATGTCAGTTGGTTGGACATAACTAACTCCCCTACATCTAGCATGAGCTTATATGGTCTCATACAGTTAATTAATAGCTCCACACATTACAGCAAGACATCTAATTCTCTTATTGTACTCTAGTATCAGACCCTAGCAAATACTCCACCACAAGTACAACTGTCAAACCCACTCAGTGATCATCTCCCAGTCTATACAACAACATATTTATAAAACAGCATGTAACCTTTCCAAATTTAACCCAAAAATGTTCATTACTACACTCATCTATTAACTGGAACCTGTTAAAAATCCTCCCCTTAGATGATGCTGCAATTGAAATTCAATAATTTTCTAAATATCCTATATAGCCTTGCATCTCCTAGAAGGAAGAGAGTGAAAAATAATGCAAGTTTGACTATCCAAAAAGAGTAGAATGCTAATGCAGGATAGAGAAAAAGCACGGAAAAATGCCAAAAATATAGAACACCTCAATATCTTGAAGCTTCACAATTATACTACAAAGCAAATAAATGAAGACAAACTATACTAAATTAGCTTTCAGAATAATACTAAACAACCCTAAAAAATTTTGGACATCCCTTAAAAAAAATCTTGCATCCTGGCCAAAAATTCAATCCAAACCCCTCTCCCATTAACTCACCACTTGAAACTGCAATACAGATCAACTCAAACAGTCAAATATCACCATATCCACTTTCATCTTCAAACCTGTGCACACATCCTATATAAAACTTCTCTTAAACCGTGCACACACTTCTTCTGCCTGTGACCTTCCATGTGAGTACCTAAAAATAGCAGCCAATAGCATTGCCTATCCTATCTTAATCCTTATAAATAGGACAGTCTGGGAATTCCACATTCCTCCTCTCTCTGGAAAAAGTCACACATTATCCCACTGCACAAAGGAGGAAATTCAGACATTAACTTTAGACCTATAGCAATCTTATCTCCCCTCATCAAAACACTTAAAAAATGTATTCAATAACAATTGCTAGGCTATCTCCTGCAGGAATAACTTCTATTCTCTACACAACATAGCCTTGCTACTTGCCACAGTACTAGCACTGCCCTTATAACCCATACAGACACGGTCAGTAAAGCTAGAGATAATGGCAAACTGGTCTCTTCCTTATTTGTATACTTGTCTAAAGCCTTAGCCACAGTTTATCACAGCAAACTTCTACTTCAAATGTCCTCACTAGGTCTCTGTCAGTCCACCCTTCTGTGGTTCAAAAGCTACCTGTCCAATAGGTATCAGTCAGTAAAATGGCATGCCACACTCTCTCCTTATCTCCCAGTCACCACAGGTGTACCATAAGGTTCTATCCTTGGTCCTCTCCTCTTAACATTTACACCCACACCCTCTGTACTTCCACACAAAAGTCCACCCAAATACAATATGCAGATGATTCCCTTTCATGCACATCTGATCCCACTCACATCTGGCATGATGGTACACCTCCAAAAAATGACTCAGGAAATTAACAGCCACTGAAACGTTGCTTCATAATTCACAACTCTTGCTCAACCCCAAAAAGACCAAACAGCTTTTTCCCCCCAAATCCCTCTCTCATGAAAAAACAAAATTTAAAGTCCTCTCTCTTGCTAATACAACCACTGAAGTCACTTTTCTTAGCAAACTATTAGAAGTGATAGTGGATGATAATCTTACATTCAACCTGCATATAGAAATTGCATAAAACAATCATCAAAAACTAGGGATGGTTTACAGAGCCAAAACATTCTCACTGACTCAACTAAAACTACATCTGTCACTACTTACCTCCTTCCCCACTCTTCTTTATGGCGCTCCCATCCTTACTAACATCCAAGCTTCACAAAAAGTAAAACCTGAACAATGCTCCAACAAAGCTGCTTAATTTGCAGCACATACCCCTTTCAGAACCCATCACTTCATAGCACTGAAAAGCCTTAACTGATTAGACTGACGCATCAATTAACATATACACAACTTCTTACCATCTATAAAATTATCCATCATGCATCTGCCTGTCCAGCACCAGAAGACATTCTACACAACTATGTTCTCAGTTGATCACGGTGATCCAGTGACCAAAAACGCATGTCTACAAACCTAGCAAACCTGCTGGGTACTGTCTGTACTCGTACAGGGTTGCTAAGGCCTGGAACTCCTTACCTGTATCCATCAGGTCTATACCCTCCCTCCCATATTTTAAAACCACTCAAAGACTTCCTAGCTAAAATCTGTCTCTGTTCTTGCTCAAACTATATCCCTAAATGTGAACAAGTGCCTTTTCATTCCTTACACCTCCTTACTCTCCCTTCTTCACTTACTTCCTTACTGCTATCCAATTCTCTTCCCTGACTTTCTCTCTAAATATACTATTAGCCTGTTTTTCCCTCACTTCATATTGCAATTCCTATTTGTACTGCAGTAACTTACCTTTAATTTATCTAAAAACTGTCTAAAATTTCATTAAATTTTAAATGATTGTCATATACCTTGTATCAATTCTTAACAAATGTTTTTATATTATGTCTAATTCGTTATAATTATTTAAACTGCAGATATTTTTGTTTTATTTTTGAAGATTGTAAAATTATTGTTCTTAAAATGTTTTGTAATAATTTGGAGCTTTTCTCCTGAGGCCTCTGCTGAAAATCGGCTTCTACCCTGTTGGACTTTTGCGGTAATAAAATGACAATAAATAAATAAAACAATAAGTACATATCTACCCGAAATCAAGAATTTAGTGCATTCTGCATCAGTCATGAAATATTGTTGAATAATTTGCTAGAAAATTAATTTTTTTTTAAGAAAGATAGTCTTATATTGCTAAGTACTACTGATAGCCCAACATAGCCATTTGATGCCTTTAATTTTTCCATTCAATTACACCAAACGGATGCATATAACTATCTGGCTAACAAGCTCAGTACAGTAGAGGTTTTTGGTTGCATCATCTTTCCATTCACTTTAACATATTAAGGAACTCAAAAACTAAAAAATATTTTAATTCCTTTAAAAAAGTTATAGCAAAACAAATGTTGCTAATGACAACAGATGTACACACATCTGTGTTTGCACTTCTTCCCTTTACTGCTATTACCTTATACAATGTTACTGTACAAGGCTGAGTACTGAGGGCTTCTTGCCATCTAAAATTTGGGAGGAAAGCTATAAACAGTATAGACATGCTGACATTTTAGAAATGGTCAAGTTACAGTCAGAATGGCCATTACAAAGTGACAAAGTACAACACTGCCTTTCCATTTAGAAAATGTAGCTATCAGTTTTCTTTTGGATAACAAATACAGAAGCTCTGAAATGCACATTGTTGTGGTGTCTTCAAACATGTATTTTTGAGCAAAAGTGAATGGAAGGATTCAGCTGTGTAAATTCCTAAGCCAGGTAGGTCCATAACGTTTTGAAATAACTTCTGGAAGATGGATGACATCCAGATTTGAAACCTAGCCAATGTCCAGAGTGGACAAACTCAGGCAGGTTATGTAAAGAAAAGTTTCTGACCACTCTAGATTGAACCAAGTAAATTTGGAAGATTCCCCTGACCCCCTGAAGCCAAAGAATTTACAGCATTCTTTTACATTACACTATCTCATCCACTGGGCTTTTTGGGACCCCGTCATGGCTTTTCAAAAGCCCAAGAATATTTATTTAACATTTGTTGACCAGGAATGTCCGACTAGGACACAGCCTATTTTCAGCAGACGCCCAGCAAGTAATGATCTAATTGCATGTCTTTGGTATGTGGGAAGAAACAGGAGTACACAGAGGAAACCTACGCGAATGCAGGGAGGACATGTAGACTCCGAATGGACCCCAGCCAAGAATCGAACTGGAGAACCTCTTGCTGTGAGGTGACAATGTTAACTGCTGAACCACTGCACTGAATAGAGCTTTGAAACCTGATGCCAAGTATCAGTGGTTTACCATGATGGAGTCATTCACTCAAACAGATGGGAGTCGCATTTAAAGTGCAAACTGGACTGAGTTCCTTGAGGCAGGCAGCACTTGCAGTCAATACTACAAAAATAAGCTTTGCATGGCAGGGACCAAATACTTGGGATATGTAATAAGCAGAAGGGTAATAAAACTCATGGCTGAAAAAGTAGAAGCAGCAAGGAAATGGCCTACACCCATACTTATAAAATAAGAAACAAAGGGCCACAACTCCAAAGGCAAACCAAAACTTTAATGCGTGAGCACTTTTGTTCACTCAAATTAAATGAACTTCAGAAAAATGTAAACAGTAAAACCCCTCCTTATATACCATGAAATCACATGACTAATAAAATGCATTGCATACAAGTTTAAAACTGGTTGTTAAAAGGCATATACATATTTATAAAGATATTTACATATACTTTAAAAGAATTTTTAAGCACAAAGTGGAGCATTATTAATATAAAAAACAATCAAAAAGGTGCATCCATATAGACCTATAAGTACATAAAATATTGTCTTATAAGAACATTCTATACTGAATTTCATAAATTCATTCAGCATAATAAACTTTTAATCTTGAGTAAACACATAACAGAACACTGCTCATTAAGGCCTGGGTAACTATGCGCATTTAAAGTAAGTTGCCACCATAACTCTTGTCTTTCTAGTAAAAGGGATGCATGCCCACCTCTAGGGCTCTCCATCACCTGGTCGATCACCTTAAATTTAAAGTGGTGTCAAGGGTTGTCCCTAATATGGATGACCAAAGTATTATTTTCTCCGTTTCTATTTATAGTATAAATGTGTTCATAGATCCTTTCTTTGAACCTACGATCGGTTTTGCCGATATAAAACGGCAGAGAGATTTGACATCTTGCCAAATATACCACACTTTTAGAGTTACAGTCATATCTGGCAGTGAGCGAAAAATGCCTATCAGCATTTGTATAGTCCCTAATTATATCTATGTACCTACAGTAGACATGCTTCCAATTTAACCATTCCTGGGTTCCTGTAGTACAATTTATGCTCTTTCTCCAATATATTTTTTTAAGTTAGCTCCTTTTCTATACACAACTCTCGGTAGGGCGCCCAATTTAGATCGGTGTCTTCCATAAGGACACACCAGTTTTTTTACAGGTGCCCCTTATGGACTCACCATAAGGTGTATACGCAGTAATTAAGCTGACAATATATCTGTTCTTATCACAATTATTACTGTGCATTGGCATATTTATCTCAGCACTATTACCCTCAGCAGTGGCAGGACTAAGCATATGAGCTAATAAGGCTGGTGGTTCCGGAATGGGTGAGAAGTGTCCCTACCTTCTTTTTATTTGGACCTCTTTTGAGGGTCTAATATTATATTCTCAAAAGCCGACAATGTCGAATCTGACATTGTCGACATGAGAATATCGAACACTCAGAATCACGAGCATGTAAACGGAAATCTCCGTAAGGGGAGATTTCCATTTACTGCAATGTAGTGCAGTCTCGGGGTTGGTATATTTAAGTAGCGGGGGTTGTGGGGGGTGCAGGGGGGCTTGCCCCCCTGCTTAAACCCGTTAGGGTACTTTTTAATTTTTTTGTCTTTTTATAAGGTCGATGTTTGAAGACATCGACCATATGGTGTCGACCATATATTGTTCGATGTTTTCAAATGTTGATCTTATAATATATACCCTCTTTTGAGTCTCTGCAGTAGCACTTCTGGATAGCCCCTTCTTTCAAACATTTGTTTTAAATTATTGCATTCCTGCATGAATTCTATATCCAAGGTGAACATCCATGCTGCCCTAACCAGCTGACCTTTGACTATATTTTTTCTGGTATTGTGGATGGCAGCTTGTGTAATGTAAAAATGAGTTTGAGTAGGTTTTCTTTCTATGAATTTTAGATAAGTACCATCCCCTTAAATGTCATTAGTTAATTCCACATCCAAATAATCAGTCTTTACCCTGTCAAAATTGGATGTTGAAAAATGTATTTTAATTTGCGCTGTTGTGCTGGATCCAAAGTCTTAAGACACACAGTCTTGCTGTGCTGTTTACTGCTGAATCAGAGACACAGAGCTTTGCATGACTCCATCTGCAGTCTGTTTAAAGCACCAAGCCTTTCAAATTGCACACTGATAAAGAAATATATTTTGCAGCTATAAGCACAGTTACAGATAACTTATTTTTATAACAAGCAACACGTACTCTTGTCAGTTTGTAGCATGTATTTACAAAGTTTTCCTTCATTACAGATATGAATGATGACTTCTACAAAATACCTCTTCTCTGTCCCTCTCTCCATACAATACCTCAAAACAAGTGCGATTCCACCAAAATACCTCTAACATATCTGAATTAACACAGTTATATACAGTTCGTCACGCACATAGATTTTGTTTTTCCTCTTGGTAGACTTTTTTTATTGTCCTTTTGTGATTTACCTGTAAGCACTTTTGCTGATGTGAGGATGCCATTAACAGAAATCTGAAAGGAAACATCTGTACAAGCTGTTCTGCTGCTGTTCCTGTCTGTTAATGGATATTTGTAAACTGTTCTGCAAACATGAGAAAAGCATATAATACTTGCTTTCCAAAATTGCTTTTCTAGGCTTTTTTCTGATGAGTCTATAAAAAGCCATGTACATTTATCTATGAGGAATTACGTCAAGCTTTTCTTAATACTGTGACAAACATGTATCTTGAGGAAAACACATACTATAAAAAAATGTCCATTGTCAGAAGTCTGAAAGGAAACAATCTTCTCAGGAAATATCTTGTGTTCAATTAATAGATCTTTGTTTTTCAGCTATTTCAGCCAGAACTATGTCATACAATATGAATGCCATTTTTAAATCAACTAATAGATCTTTGTTTTTCACTTATTTCAGCCAGAACTATGTCATACAATATGAATGCCATTTTTAAATTGCTAAGCTATATTCCTACATTAAAGCAAACTTTTTATTTTATCCTTTATTTATTTATTTTTATTTTACATTTGTTGTTTGGATACAGATAGAGAATCTAATCAATTTTAAGGCCTGTTATATTTATTTATCTGTCATATATTTGTAGCAGAATTAATTTCAACCTTATATTCACAATTCACAAACTCTATGGCGCTGCGGTAGCGTTGTCGCCTCACAATGAGACGCTGTCCGGTTCGATTCTCAGCTAGAGCGTCTTCTGCATGGAGACATGTGTGAATGGGCATACCTTCATTGAAGGTTGTGCGTCAGGGCTGGTAACTCGGCATGTAAAAATCAACTACCAATCATTAGCGGACCGGAGTTCCGCTGTGGCGACCCCTAACCGGGAAAAGCCAAAAGACACAACAATCACAATTCACAAACTCTAACAGATGCGAATTCTAGGAAGGATGTGCAGGCATTCATCTAATCCATTATTTCCTTAGCCGTAGTTTCATCTCCATTTATGATCATAAATATATTATCCAAAAATCACATATAATACACAATTTTATCTTTGATGTTACTTCTGGTAAATACAACATGGTGCTCCCAGAAAGCCATAACTAGGATGGCGAAACTACCGCCACATGGGGACCCCAATAGCTACTCCCCTTTTCTGTAGATAGTATGCATCATTAAATATGAAAAAAATTCTCAAAATAATGTATAGTAGTTCTTCAACTAATCTAGTTTAATTTGCAGGGGCACCTCTTTCTACTAGTGCATCTACCACCCATTCAATTCCTGAATTGTGGGGGATGACTGTGTAAAGGTCTTTTACATCCACAGTTAAAAAGTTGAGCTCTTCTCTACATTCCTGATTATTCATGCCCCTTAAAAATGACCAGGAGTCTTTACAAATTTGGTGTTCCATTGCTACATATTTTTTTCAAGATACCATCAACCACCTTAGCACAAGCATATGTGGCTGAATTTCTCTTGCCAATTATGGGGCATAGAGGGGGGTTAGTAAGATTCTTATGAATCTTTGGAATGCCATCTATAACAGTTGTGATAGGTGTTGATGTTGTTAAATAGTTAAACATATCCAAGTCTATTTGACCACAAATAAATAAATCATTAATGTAACCCCTTATTTTCCTGTATGCTATATTATGTTCATTTAAAGACACCATTTCATAACTGTCTTGTTTCAGCATTTCCTCCATTCTACAGTTATAATCATCCTTTGTCATAAATACTAGCGCCCCACCCTTGTCCGGCTTCATGACTCTGATATTGGCAAGCCTGAAGAAGTTACTTTGATTTGAGTGAAAGAAAGCACTTGCACATTCAAGTTTTGGTTTGCCTTTGGAGCTGTGGCCCTTTGTTTCTTATTTTATTAGTGCTTTATTTGATGTTTTTTTGCTACACCCATACCTGACAAACATCCATAATATTCTAATATTTTTGGCCTGTTCCTCATAAAACTTGTGATTTTCTAGAAAATCACTAAGGATTGATCACTAAATGATGAACGGCATTTGTATAGGGGCAGTTTTGACACTGGATATGGATAAACATTCTGTGTGATACAGCACTAGAAGATGAGGCAATGCAGACTGTAGACACTCAGCCATTGAACAGGATTGTATAGCTATAAACTGGGCCATCACCCACAACTATTACTGTTAAGGAAAACTGAATTATTAACAAATCATGCATCCCTTAGTGTATGTTCCTCCAAAAATATTGTAATCCTACATTAATTAGAAACATCACAGTCATCTAACTTTAAAAGGCAGCAAAGAACTGGCTGCACCCACATTAATTGTGAAAAGATGTCCAAGGAATCTAACAAAGGGGTGTGTGTGTGCACGTCTGTATATCTAAGGGGGATGATGTGGTATAGTGGCTGTTTAATACAAGAAAACTTGCTCTGTAATGTGCTGGAAATGCTGTCAGACATGCTGCAAATACCCTTGTAGTATGCTAAAGAACCTGACAGGGCATGCATACTGTTGTAAATTTGGTACCTAGACTAGCACGGGTAATGTGAAGCTTATGAACACTTAAACAAATAAATGGAATTGAAGAAAGCCCAGAGAATAAGGATATGTACCTCTCGTGAAGAAAATGTAACTTATATCTGCTGGCAGGAAATACAAATATAAGGATATATCTGGTATTATAAATATTTGAGTAATAGAAATTTATTTTAGAAAACTGCATCATGACTGATGCACTAAAGATTAGCTGCTCTCCAGAAACATTGTGAAGACTGCACAGACACAGCTAAGTTATTCCAGTCAAAGCAGAGGTTGTTTTGAGGAAACATTGTGGCTGATGTGGTGAATAATGACAATGTGCAACAATTATAATGTCACAAAACGAAGACTCAGATGCTCAGGAAAACAAAATTTACACAGCGCAGACGTCAATGGTTTAAAGTTTGCTTTTTGGAGGTGGTCCTTGGAAAGCTCATCAGGTATTATTACAAAGAACTGATCTGCCTTACATTTTTTATAATCATTCATAGGTCATTGAGAGAATGTGACTTTTCATGAAATGATATGCCTCCCTGATGGAGTTAAAAACGTAAAATATGTTCAGAGTCTATGATGCAACATGCAATGGAAATTATGACATTTTTCACAGTGAATCCTAAAGTAAGCATTCCATGGCACAAAGGAAAACCACAGCTATAAGAATATGCATGTATTGGTATTGGCCTTATCAAGCATTATAGAATACTGAAGAGATCCAATGTTTATTTATGGAGTCAGATGTTTATACTGCACCTGTCCGTGCATTACCCTTGCAAAGAACATCAAGTGCTGGAAGTACTAATTTAGAGGTTTTAGAAACCTGCTGTAAAATTCTGTTAAAGAAACTTTATAAAACCGTATGCTTTAGCCAAAGAGACCTGTGAGAAAGCAAAAGGTCTGCCCCTCCAAACATCATATGGGTCCTAGATGCACTTAATTTCCCAACCTCCCTGCTCACTGTTTTCTAATATCTGTGTCTTATGGCATGCACTCAGCAACGTTTCTATGATAACTTCTCATATCACAATATTGCCACTTAATGTCTAAGCAGCAGTTAAAGTCTGTACCAGTGCAATTTTGAAATATTTCTCGACTCCATAGCCTGGATGGTAAAATCTCTCTTCTACAGGGACATATCCTTCTGTCTCTTTCCTTTCTCATAACTGTCTTTCTTTGCTTTGACTCTTCTTTTTTCTGTACTTCCTACTGGACTGACATCTCACATTCACTGGTGAAATTTCTCATTCCACTGAGTGGGGCTTGGCTTGCTCCACTTCCCAGCCCACCCTCACTTCCACCCACCACATTAACATTTCCTTTATACCTAAGCAAACCACAACGTTAAACTTAACTTAGTCAATCCAAAAGGTGTACAACATACAGATTCAATCAACCAACCTAGCAACCTGCTGCACTAAAATTACTATACCTCTGTTTACCAAGCTCCCTAACTTCCACTCCCAATTTCAACTTCTGGCATATTCCTTACACACCACTTCCCTTGCTGTCTGTCATACCATCTGCTTTCACTGCTCCACAACTGCGTATTTCTGCGCACTGTACTTGAATCATACGTTAAACTTTTAACAGTTCTATTTCTCTGAATGCTTATTAAAACATTTTCATTCTAGTCAGCTAACAAATGGGCTCTCTCAGTTACTTGCTCCTTATACCTTAGGAAACAAATGTATTGCTCCTCACTACTCCATCACCCTTGGTGGCATTTCAGTTACTCCTCCCTTCTCTCCCCCATCAGCATAAACGAGGGATTGAAGGGAATGTGGGGAAAGGTGCAGCCTAAGTATGTGGGAGACAGGCGGAACCTCACCATTCCCTGTCTTCAGCATAGGTGGCACATAGGCTTGTTTTTGTTACTCTCTCTCCCCCATTAGCCCAAGGTGGCAGAGACACTGCACTTCTCTACTTCCTCCCTTAAGATCAGGTGGCAGATTCTCTGTCTCTCACTATCCTCAGCCTAGGTGGCAGCCAAGCTAAACTAGTACTCTTTTCCCTGCAGCGTAGGTGGCAGGCTACTCCTCTCTATTATCCCCTTCAGCCTAGGTACAGATACACTGCTTCTCTTTACTGTCTCCTGCCATCACAGGTAAAAGCTAGCCTGCCCCTTTGTATTTTCCCCATTTAAACCTAACTTGCTGATTGGCTGCTTCTTCCCAACAGAATTGTGGTCCTTAAGTATTGCAGATTCACTACTTCACCACCCTTCTCCATACTTCCCTGTATTTTAGTCGCTTCAACTTACACTTTCTTCTCAATGCAGACATCCAGAACCCTTGTAATTTAGGCACTGTGTGCACTACACAGTCACTCCTTCCCTACTTTCTTGGATTAGTAAGAAATTAGGTCTACTGTCAGCCTTTCATCCCTAACTTGCCTTACTCTGTTTAACAACTGATCTCTTATTTACAAATAGTCTTCCTTAAAATTAACCATTCCATACAAATTCAATTTTCCTCTACAAACATTCAGCATGATTATATAATATCCTGGAGTATGTACCCTTCTACCTCCATAGGTATAGTAAACTGCTGACTTATGTTTTCCAAATCAGTACATTGCTCAAAACTATATGATTTATTATTTCCACCTTATCCCAAACTTAACCCAACTTAAAAAAAAATCTAGCTTCTCTATACTATCTTCAATACTGACTAATACATTATCTCCCCCCATTTACTTTTACATTTATTCTTGAGATCTGGTAATATCAACCCCAAACCAAGATCCACATTTCCAGCATCCACTCTAGTAGCCAGAACTAGGCTCTTTCACCATTCCCAAAGCTACCATTTCCTCTCTAGTTAGAAAAAGGATATCAAATAGCCTGCATCAACATTTACAGCATTAATAATAAAAGGAGCCTTTTTTGAAGCTTCAGTCTTCACTGCCCCCATGCCCATATCCCCCTCCCACACACAAACACATTTTAACTCTGTCAAAGACCTGGCTAAAAGATTATTTTTGTCCCTTCAACTTCCTCCATTCCAACTACACCATCCACCATGCTAACAGACCAAGTCACAGAATGGATGGAGGTACTATGTTACTAATTATATAATAATCCTCATTAACCATTAGTGACTCCAAAAAAGCCTACTAGCCCAATGACAGAAATCAGTTCTAGACTGACAACCTAACAGTGTGGAAAGTGCACCCACTTTACAATTATCAGCATTTATCTCTCTGCCCTTCTTCCATTACTGTCATTAAAAACATCCTCCTAGAAATGTTCCCTTCTCTCTGTCATAAAAACACAATTCTAGGAGACTTCAATTTTAATGCAGCAGAATCAGATGGTAAAACTTTTGAACAATAAGCTCAATCAAATAAACATTGAACAGCTAGTCAGGGATCCCATTAGGCTGAACCTGCAAACAGGAAAACATTCAACCCTGAAAATCATCATTACAAATCCAGCCAATCTGTTTGACCACTGCTCTGTACTGTACTGCTAGTCATTTAAATCAACTAAAACCACACCAAAAATTGTTACGGGTCACTTTTCCACTCAAAAAAAAAAAAAAAAAACTAGTTATACACAACATATAACTAAATAAGATTATCTCTGTATGCAATCACTGACCCAAAAACAGCACTACCTTTCTTCAACACTCTTTCCTCTACTAAGATTGGTTTCCCAGACCAGAAACAAGGTTAAAAGAAACTAAAATACCAATGGCTGTCTAATGCTATCAAGAAAGTCATAAAACACTGAGATAAGACCTGGATATTGTGGAAACAAACCCACAATAAATCTCCTGCATCATGAGTTTCAAACCATGTGAAAACAAACCAGAATTGCAGCGAACTATTAAAGCCCTCAGTTTTCCCATCAAAAACAAAATGCAGAAGAAACATTCCACATTCTATATTTATATATATATTTATATGATCCTGATGATTCAAAATTCTAAATCAAAGTTGCAGATCTGGCCCCATACTACTTTCCCACACTGTCAAAGTGTGGGATTGGAATTAACAAAATGTTTTACAGTAGTGGGATTAACTAAAGCTATAGCTACTGGGTCAGGTTTGAGAGGAGTGTATAAAAATTGAGGAACATTATACAATCTACCTTTTTAGTGGCAGCAGACTGACTATCAGGAAAACTGCAGGCAATGACACACGCACAAATCCCCCAATGCTAACATCACTGGAGGAATGGGTGAAGGATCTAGAAATTCTATTTGCAGCAGCTCATAGTATTTTCTGAGGGACCGAGAAACCTTAGTGTCCTTCCACTGAAGACATTTGCACATTCATAGGCTCATAGGTAGGTACTAGGCTATTGGCCTTAGGGCCTATATAAGCCTAGCCAAAAAGGTACCCTGGCTTTCCCCACCCAAGAAAATTATTTTCCTGTGCCCCTGTCGAGCAGAGCCACAGAAATGATCCCCAGGGTGAATTTCCTATCTCCCATCCAATTCTGGAAACAGTTATAAAGAAAACTCCCCACAGGAAGAATCACATACTGTGCTCTGCTCTGAATCTGAAACCTGAGGAGAAATCCTTGCACCTGTCCCTTCATAGTCCTGTCCAGATTCAGAATCTTGAATCTCTTCAGGAAAAAGGCACCACTTTTTCTTTTACCAGACACCAACACTATAAGGATCAATAGCATGAATCAGACCCCAAGTCAAATCTAGTAAATTCCTGCCCAGGGAAATTTGAGAAGTAGATACAAGTTTAGTTTTCTATTTCATTTTGACAGAAAAAAATGGGGCCTAACAGTGTTGTTAATGGCAGCAGCAGCTTCCACAAGGATGGGCACAACATTTCGACTAAACAGGGAAAACGTTCCTGCTGCCTCTCCCAGGCCTGACAAGAGTGGCTCTCCATTGCCCAACTGAGGAGACCAAACAACCACACAGGACGTGGTTGACCCCTGGGTCCATAATGGCTGTATCTGAGGGAATTTGGGGTAAAAAGATGAGTGGTCTGAGGAAAGAGCTTTGGCCATAGCATAGTCACTTACTTTTGATTGAGGCAAACTGCTAGCCTGCTGCGGTAGCAAAGGCTACTTACTTAATTTTCTCTTTTTGTGGCTAGAAGAAAGGTTGACCGTGGAACTGCTAGTTTGTTTCATGGCCAAGCCAAACATTGTGCCTCTTTACTGGGGAAAACAAACAGCACAAACTTGTAAAAAAAAAAAAAATTAAAGTTATAAAAAAAGTCATAGTAAAAAGAAGTTTAATACACTTTGCCATCCCCAAAATCTAAATTAAGTACAGTTTTTCCACAGAAAAAAAATGTTTTTCAATTTTTAACTGTTTAACAATAAAAAAGTTGGTTCCCCATGTAAATCTACAGTTAAGTCTTATGACAATCCATTAACACAAACACCTAGAAAAACAGCTTTCCTAATCAGGAAAGCATATTTGAAGAAAGTTAGTGTGGAAGTTTTTTTTCCCCAAAGGGAAATTTCTGCCCAGCAATGGAACAGCAGAAGCAGACTGTTGATCCTCAAAACTTTTTGGCGGCAGAAAAGCTCTGAAGGGCTTGGCATTCAAACCTGTATATTTTTAGGCAGCTCAGCTCAAGCTGCCTAATGATTTGAGCATTTTGAAGGTACCTTTAACTTTTGGAGGCTAGATGGCTGTTATATCCTTGGCAGGGCTAAAAAGACTACTGCAGCAGTGATCAATATGATTCTTGCTGTTTACACCTTTCTTGGGAAGGAACAAAAATATTTTATGTGATGCTTTTGCTGTGAGAAAGTGACATCGTGCAAAGTTTGCCCACACCAAAGTGTAGTAGAATGACTCATATGTGATCTTACTAGTTCAGAATAGAATTTTTTTGGTAAAATTACTTTGTGTCCCACTTTATGAGAAGATCACATGAAATGCATTTCTGTTATGGTATTTCAATGGATAGAAAGACAGGTTGCCAACATTTAACTAATTTAAAAGTACCCCTAAGTGGCAGCTCTGCAACTTATACCCTCAGTCTAGCTAAATATAGGTTGTGCTAAAAATTTATCATTTTTTACACTGTATACACATACTACTAATGAACTTTAACAACCTTTCTTTGCTGTTGTCTTAAATAAAAATATACTTTCTATAGCCAAGCTGTTAAACTTTGTATTATTGTATGCAACTGTACTGTAAGATTTTTCCTACATTTGACGCAGGTCAGACTGAAGAGAGTCTTCAAACCAACCCACTTCCTCATCTAACAAATAAGTCATCATATCTGGTTGCTCAAGTTAGTACCATTTGGAAATTCTGGCATTCACAAAACACTAGAAATTACTCGAATATGAATTGCAAATGTTGTAATGACACCATTATTAGTATATTTCATTTGGGGATACAGGGACTATGATCTCTGCCAAACATCTATCCTTAGCAGAAACCAGGAGGTTTGCAGAATCATGAGTTTCCAAGCTTTCAATGAACATCTCCAAAGCTCAGAATCATAATCACTGAAACAAATTAACAGTAAATGCTTCATGCATATGCAAATAAATCCTCACAAAGGTGAATCTAATTGTAAACATGCATCATTTTAATAAAGACTTTTCCCATGAGACCATGGCCTTTTTCATATTTACAACAATAAACAGCATCTGCATCTGTCTGAATTACCTTGTACTCCTTTACCAAGATTCACAGTGAGAAATAGTAGCTGGTGCTGTTTGGATGTCAGCTGCCCTGTACACATCAGTGACAATCTAATTCTAGATAATTCAGCGAATAACATAACATTCAAAAGCATGCCCTAGAAATTGGTTTTGGGTAGCAGAGCTCTCAAGAAAAGGAATGTTTACACTGGAGAACATTACTGAATGACAATAGCATGAAACATTATTTGCTTAATAAGACTGGTTAATCTACAGTTTCAATCTTTATTTTTCTCAAAACTTATATTCAACATAAAGTGTTCATTGTTTTAATTCAAATCTAAGTTTAGTAAAATACTACAATCCCAGCACACTTTTATTAACATGTCTTCTGTTACTGTTCTAATACAGTATCATAATGATTACTCAGTGATCACTCATCATACAAGTATTTGGTTTTCACGTGAACAGCCAAATCACTGATCTGGACGTTGATGAGAAGATGGCAAACCAAATTTATATTCACACAAACGGCAGCCTCTTATGTTACATTTTTCCTCAAACAAAAAGGCAATCAATTAAAATAAATGTATAAATCTAAAGAATGCAGAAGGTTGTTTGTCACTATAAATACAATGAAATCTTTTTGCTGCATGTCTGGCTGTAGAAACAGACAACTGGTGCCAGAGCCATGGCCTCAAGCTAAACGCCAAAAAGTGTATAGTCATAATTACCACATAGGTGGTAATCCATTAAGTAATTAGGGACCTGGGGACCCAAGTTGATAGCAATCTCTCATTTGACAACCATGTGGCCAAAGTGGTTAGAAAAACATTTTATATAGCCCACCTAATCATGAAGGGATTCACATCTAGATTAGGGAGGTCATCGTGTCTCTTTACTCATCCCTCATCAGGCCCATAATCTTTGGGATGTAAACACCTGCAGCAACTGGAAAGACCCCAAAAGTACCTCACCAAGAGGATCAAAGGGCTCAAACAGATGCCATATGCTGAGAAACTCCAGCTCTACTCAGTGGCATACCGCCTGCTCAGAGGCGATCTGTGCCTGGAATTAATGGACAAGCTGCACCTCAAAAAAGAGACTTGAACATCAGCACTGAAATAAATAGGACATGCTGGAGGGACAGATTCATAACCCAGAGGCTCCCTTCACTCTGGAATAAAATCCCAGTCCAGGTTAGGCAGAGTCCCTCATTGACTCTCTTCAAGAGGAATCTTGATGAGTGGATGGGAGATCCTTCTGTGTCACTGTTAGACAGAGGCACAGTATACTAACCTCGAAAAAGGGCATAGCAAAATTAATTTAAAATGGGTGGCAAAAGCCAAACATACTCTGGCTAGGCTTATAAATGCCCTAGGGCAGATAGCCTAGTATGAACCTATGAACAGTAAACATTTAAAAATCTCTACCTATACTTTGAACTCAAGACAGATGGAATGCACTTGCAATTGTAAAAAAACGGATTTAAAGTCCATTTAATCATTTCCTAAACTGTATTATTTTCATAGGGAAAGGAATAAAGCCATCTACAGCTCCCCTCATGTAGGGGGGGGGGGTTGCACTTCTGTATTTCAAATCTCTTGCTGTCAAATTACAGGGGAAGAAGCACTACATCTTTGCAGTTGCCCAGTTTGAAGAATCCAGTTTTTATTAGTTGGCCAAAAGTGATTGCCACAAAATAGTACAGTTAAAAGACAGATTTCAAGTCTCCCACCGTCAAGTGGGAAACGCACTCTAGCCCAAACTCACTAGTACAAAAGTTCCTTGACTTTGCAAATTCAAATGCCCTGGAACAAATTGTCCACACCCTAACAAGAGGAACAAACATTCTACATCTGCTCCTCACAAACATGTCAAACAGGTGCTCTGCTGCAACTGTTGGTCCCTCGTTAGTTAAAACAGACCACAAATCAATCACCTTCAAACTGACACTAACACCAGAACTCACAAAGGGTGAAATCAGGCTAAAAATCTTCAAGGCAAATTATACTCCCTAGGTGTAAGGTGCATTCCAAGCCCCAGCCCATGCTGAAAGCAGTAACTACACCAAAGCTTACACTAAAGCCTTGTACAATCACTTGCATAAGTGTATAAATTCAGCTGTACCAGACAGAATCAAAGCCAGAGCCCCAAGTAAAATCAAGCTGCCATGGTGGACTTCCAGCACCAATCAACTCTACAATAAATGCAAGATGTTGCTGTCCAAGAAAACAAATACAAGGACCCAACAATGGAAAAGCACCCACTTCAGCCGTAACAGGCAAATAAGACAACTTGTCAAATCCTCCACGAGCTCCTTTGAAAGAAACCTAGCAAGTACTGCCAAGGGTAACTATAAGGCCTTGTACGGCTACGTACATAACCTAAAGGGTAGGACCCAAGCATGTGCAGAACTGGTGGTCAACAGTATCACACACACTGACCCCCCCAGACACAGTGAACCTGATGGATAGGTTTGGTGAAAATTTCCAAACACTCCCCCAAACCCCCTCCCCCACCTTACATAGCAGAAGAGCAGGTCTTCAAAGCCCTCTCCAAGGTAAAGAACACAGGCTCTATGGGGACCAGATGACACCCTAGGCTGTCTTCTAAACAGGCTACAACATGAACTATCCCCACCACTATGTACTCTTTTCAATCATAGCTTAACCATAGGCTTTGTTCCTGTGGAATGGAGAACAGCTACAGTTATTACACTCCACAGAGGTGGCCTAGCAGTAGACCCAGAGAATTACAGAGTCTTAAGCCTGAACCAGCCTTATCTGTAAGGCCATGTAATGTATCATTATGGACCTCAAAGGCAAAGGTGACCTTCAAACCCTGGATGCTATCCAGTTCAGCTTTGTGAAGGGCAGATCCTGCCTGTTAAATCTGGTGGATTTCTCTGAAGGTGTGACCAAGGCCATTGATGATGGAAAATATGTGCACACAGCATACCTCGACTTGGTAAAGGCTTTCAACACAATCCCACATTCAGACATTACCGATAAACTTAGCAAACTGAATGTAAACCCCTTTGTTGTAAGATGGGTTGCCAATTGGCTCACAAACTGGACAAACACTATCAAAGTGGATGGACTACACATCAACCAGCAGACCTGTTACAAGTGGGGTACCACAAGGGTCAGTGCTGGGCCTACTACTGTTTGGTACATACTTCAGAGGTTCAGGTCAAAACTAAAGGCTTGTGGCTGACAAAGTTTGCAGATGACTGCAAACTAGGTGCAATCATTGAATCCCCAAATATCATCAGCATACTCCAGGAGGATCTATCACAGACCAACGACTGGTGTATTAGTCATGATCTCAAACTGAATGCAAAGAAATGCATCATCGTTCCCTTTGGCACAAAATGTCTCTTCACATTATCAAATCAACAATAATACCCTAAATACCCATGAAGTGGTAAGGGGCCTGGGATCACAGGTTGACTGCAACCTTAACTTCGACCACCATGTGTCTACTTTTGTAAGGAAAGCTTTCTACATGGCTCACTTGATTAGTAAGGGCATTGCCTCGAGAGCAAGAGAGATTATAACCCCCCTATACTCGGCAATTATCTGGCCCAAAATAGAGTACAACTCGCCATTTGGTATGTACTGTACTAATCACCTGCAGGAACTGGAGAGACCTCAGAGATTTTTAACAAAGATCAAAGGCCTCCAGTATGTGCTTTACATGGACTGACTGAAGTCCCTGTCACTATACTCTACCATATGGACTTCTAATGGGAGACATATGCCTGGCCTACAGAGCAACCTAAGATCCAAACCTAATGAACTTACTGCACATCTGTAACTCAAATGGGTCTAGGGCTACCTGTTCCAGGGACTTAAATATGGCCTGCGACTTAAATAGGACTGGAGGGACACAGCCATCTCCAGTAACTGCCATGTCTTTGAAACAGGCTACCCACTTCATGTGAAACTGAGCACCTCTATGACATTGTTCAAGAGGAACCTGGATGAGTGGATGGGGCACCATAAATTCTTACCAGGGATAGCACCCACAACCCTCCTGGACATGGGCAGCCATCACTAAATGTAATCTTGGGTATTGACTAGTACTTCTATGGTATTACATTGCACTTAAAACGACCTTTGGGTCAATAACCTAGTAATCTCCTATGATTTGATGATCTTTAAGAAATGAGAGTTTTGCTATACCAGAAAAAAAACTGGAGGAAATAGAGTGCAGAAAATTGAAGGAATAGACTGTATTAATTTTATAAAAGTACAGATAAGCAAATGGACTGGTTTTCCACAGCAGGGTTTGTTAATTCAGAGGACATATGAACCGGTCCAAATCTGGCCATGAGAATCTAAGAGACCTACATTAGTAGATAAGCAATCATACTAGCATAAAGAGCTGCTCCTAACAAAACTGCGGTAAAAGGGAAACTTAAACATTGGGGATACCAATGTGTTTGTGAAAAATGCTTTTCTCTACACCAGGCACAAGAAAAGCAAGTTTATTCCAGCAATCAGTGGCTGTAGAGACAGGTGTTAGCTGCAAGATACTATATCCAGCTGTCTTGAATATATTTTCCAAACAGCATCAAAAGCAGTTTTGGATACAGAGCACGCTGAAGAAAAAAATTAGCCAACAAAGAGTAAGCCAACAAAGCTAGAGAGTTCTCTGACAATATTGAAGCCCACAGAGAGCCTTTTGCTAGTGACACCTTTTCCATTCTGCCAAAGTAAAATACTTGAGAAACAGAAAAGCCCAAGAGCTGAAAATAATCAGGAGGATCTTGGACTTGAAGACCAGTGTTGGAAGCTTGAGAAGACAAGCAACAATGTGAAACTAGAGAATAAATGGGAGAACTGTAAAGCAACAGTCCCATTAGATATAGTTTACATGTCAGCTGTGGTTCTGCAAGACAACTAGACATTTGTTGATTCTGTTAAACTGGGAAGAACTGTAAACCATAAACCCAACTTTATGACATTAATGTTTGGATGGACACAAAGGGAATGAAATAAATAAGTGTAGAAAAGATGGTAACAAGTACATTTAGCCAGGTAAAATACTAGTAGTATAAATAAAACAGCTCTAGAAACACACACACAAAATAAACTTTAATCTATTAAACAGTACATGCTTTTGCTTCATCAGACAACATACACAGGAGCAACACAACCAAAATGTACATACAAAACTGAAATCCCATGATTAGTTTCATTGTTTCCTGAATTACCTAGCCTATAAAATATGCTTAATACTCACACAGCCATTCAAACCAGGAAATTAATCTGAACAAAGTATATCAATCTTTTTCTATTCAGCATTCTTTGCTGCTATTAATATATCACCACCACTCACTGGGGAAAAAAGGTTTAGTAAGCTAAAAATATTTGGGAGGCAAGAGAAAAAGAGGTTAGTAGTAAGAACCCAGGAGGAGAATAAAGGTACAACTAAAAAAGAATATTAGTATTCGTTGGCGAGGTACTTCAGTCTGAAAAGATTCATTTATTTATTAGTGGTTAGTGATGAGTGGTGAATCACCAACCACTCCTAATAAATGAATCTTTTCAAAGACTACATGGTTGTTGTGTTCCTTGTAACATTCACCCTGTGACACATAAATGTTATGTTTAAATACTTGCAGTTTGTGATTAATGAAATGGAACATAATTTTAACTTTGCAGTCTGCAAGTTAATGAAAGAGTGAGGAATTCTGATGTATTAACAGCAACAGAGAATGCTGAATACTTTGTGCAGATCAGTTTTTCTAGTTTGAATGGCTACGAGTATTAAAGCTGGATTAAAGGTTAGCAATGCAGAAAATGACTTAATCGGTTATGTACTTTTAATCTTTTATTTAAACTGTTTGACAGTTAGTCCTGCATATTTTACCCAATGAAGCATTGTTGTGGAACCTTGTATATTGTTTAATAGATTAAAGTGCTCCTTGGTTCCAGAGTTGTTTTGTTTCTAAAACAACTTTTGTTCTTACTAATATTTGTAAGAAGGTTTCAGGATATAAATTAGGTATTATATTCCAAGGCAGTTTTGTACAGTATACAGTTAGAGGTACTTTAAAGGTGAGATGGGAGGGAGTTTTACCAGTGAGCGCTCTATATACTAGTTGTATTAGAAAGTAACTTTTCATGTAATATTTCCAGGCTTTACACTGTAGCAAGGTAAGACAGGCTGGAAAATGCAAGTTAAAGTTAGTATAATGTGAGCTTGAGTTGCTGGGGGATGCAAAAAGTGTATTGATCATATTATAGGTAAGATAATTGCCCTGTTTCTGTAGGTTTGGATGTCTAGACTAATTTCCTTGGCTAAGCATAGCCATCATGTTAAGCAAATAGCCTTAAACAAAGGAAAATTAGGAAAGACACATTTGCAAAATTATTAGCTTTTTCTCCATCAGCACCCACTTTTAAAGACAAGGAGCATACAGGTATGGGCAGTTACTCATGGGAGGTCTAAGCAGTGTGTTTGGAGTGAAATCTACAGAAGTTCTTTCTTGCATTTGCAAAGTTACCAACTTTTTTCCCATTGCTTATTTGCTTTTAGTTGGAAACAAGGAGCATACATGTGCAAATAATTGTGAGAAGCCAGTATAGTGTGCTCTGAGTGATGTCTAACAAGGTAAAGTGTAGTAACCTTTAAATGGATATTGACAAACAGTTCAATGAAAATAACTTTGAAACTGTGGGGAATGAACAGTTATACAACTAATCGACTCTCTTACAGCCTTACTACTTTAATGCAACAGCCTTACTACTTTAATGCAATAAATATAACAGTGGGCAAGTTAATTTAAGGGTAGTCCGTGCATTGTTTTGAGACAAACAATGCTTACTAAAACCCTTCAAGCTGTTATTCACATTCAGGATGGGAATAGAGATGGGTACAGAACAGATAGCAATTTGTGTAAGAGGAAACACAAGCTCTAACATGCAATTTAGCATGATTAACCATAACCTTAGAATATGTAATAACTGTGGGTGCAGCCACTGATTTGGGTCAACTGCTCCTACTGGGAGGGGTAAACTTCCTTTTTACAAAGTGGACATAGTTGTGTGTGCATTTGTGAGAGTTGAGGATTTTTTTGCAAATGTATTTGGTTTATTTAATGAGAGATATTACTGAAGTACAAAGTCTTATAAAATGTGAGATGGGTTGAAATAGAAGCAACTACACAAAAAAACAATCTACAAAGCATTAAAAATAAGCTTCACATTGGAAGAATATACTCAGAAAAATGGTCATGTATAATATGTGGAAGTAAAATAAATTGTTTTATCAAAGTGGCTTTTATGCTAATATTAACATGGGAGGTAAGTGGCCTTAAATGTACAGAGAAAAATAAAGAGTAGTGAATTTGCTTTTAAGTGTACAGTGCAAACAGCCAAGTTATTGGAGATGCATTTGGACAGAAATGAGCATGTAATGTGACAAAAATTTCAGGGTGAACATTCAGCAGACTGTCGGGGACAAACAAACAGGAGAGTATTAATACTGACCAAAGTGAAAAAACAGGAAAAAAAATCAATGGTAAATTTGTGGTAGTAAGGATTATTGGTGGGGGATTACACTGGCATATACTTATATTCCACTTAAAACTATTACTAAGGAGATCAGGAGAATTTTCTGAGAAATAAGATTTTAGTATGGATTAATATTTATCAGTGGGGACTGAAATCTGATTTGCAAATAGAGAAGCTATATCAGGGTACCTAGAATTGAAATTATAATAGACTAGATATGTAGAGAAGTACAATACACTACATGAATTCAGTACCAGGAACTTGAGACAGAATTTATATACCTCCCAAGATAAAATGACTAAACTAGACTGACAATAAATTATATTCACAGGAACTTGTGTATTTAATTGAAAGCTTTGAGATCTAGCCAATAACTATCTCATAATGAATCAAAAAACAAGACAAATTAGGACGCCAATTTTTGGCAGTAGGGTAAAGCAGCTAAAAACAGATCTCTGGGGAGAAAAAGTTAACCAATAAAAACCTGCAAACTACTGTAAATTGTTAACATAAACTGGTAACTGAAGTGTTTGACATCCAGAAGGTCAACAAAAAGAAAAAAAATTAAGTAAAAGGAAACAACGGTGAAAACTCAGAAGGTGACTGAATGCAGTGTGGTGGAGAAAAGGTACAAAAAAAAACAGTTGCTAATGGCATTTGAAGGAGAAAACTCTTCAGTCACCTTGGGGAAAGAGAGAGAGACAGACATATAGACTGACCAAATGCACTCTAGGGTTTTCAAGACAAGTGATTTCCTGCTGGAATACATACAAACAGCAGAAGGCTGCAGGAAAAACATTTAACCAGACATTCAGAAGTAACTGGTAGGCAAACTATTGAAAAGGAGATGAAATGACAATGGTGGAACAATTAAGATATGGGCAAATGGTGCAGAAACCCCTAAACTCAAGGCTAGGCAGAGACAACTTAAGGTTTACACCATTAATAGAACTCATAGGGAAGGGTTATAAAGACTGAGGCAATGCCTCAGCACATGAATGAGACTTTCAAAGGTTGATATTAAAATAGAAAAGGCACATTCAGTAAATTTTCCTGATGTAAGACCAAGAAAGCAAGATCTACACATATTAAACTGCAGACATACTATAGAGGAAATTGTTTCCACTTTGTGCAGGAAGGGAACAATTATACACATTAGGGATACAAGGGTTTACACTGACATCAACTTTTCATTACAAACATTAACAGAACTGCTTTTTTTTCCTTCAATAAGACTCTGCCGAGAAATAAAACAATGCACGATACAATAACATGAATTGAAGATGCGTCTTTTATACATTTGGACTAAAAATCTACACAGACCCTAGACAGTCACTGGCAAAAAGAAGATATGGGGACAGGAAAAGGTGGAACAATTAACCAATCAACAAATGTAGAAAAGCAAACTATGGACATTGAGGTAAAGATTCCCTTCAAAGCACGTTCCTGTTTTTCAAAAGGAAATTAGTAAAACAAAGGAGACAAAACAGTTTTCAAAAAGATAAGTGTGATACTCCATAAAAAATGCACTGGGAACACCAAGTGAGGTCAGTACTCAAGTACAGATATTTACACAGAAAAGATTATAATATAATCAAAATGTCAGCTGGATTCTGAGGTCTATATTAGAACATCGAAGTTTCAAAACTTTGAATGTTCTAATATCAACCCCTATTCAGCAAAAGCTGAAAATATTGAAGCAAGCAACAGAAAACCAAATTTTTTCCTAGGGAAAGAATTTGGTTGTCCGTTTCTGTTGCTTCGGTATTTTCAGCTCTGTGGTGGAAAGTTAGGGGTTGGGTTCAGGTGAGTGTGGGTTAGGTTAGTTAGGGTGCGGGTTAGGTATGTGTGTGATTGTGTGGACGTGAGGGTTAGGGCGGGTTAGGTGAGTTAGGGTGCAGGTGAGGTGAGTGTGCGATAGTGACGGACCTTAGGGTTAGGGTTTGGGTTAAGGTAAGTGGATAGTTAGTGGTGTGTGTATAGTTTAGTGTAGGATTAGGTGTAAGATTTTAGGTGTATGTGTGGGCTTGCTGTTTGTTTGGTGTGCTTGTGTTGTGTGTGTGTGTTTTGGAACAGCAAATTTTTTCCCTAGGAAAAAATTTGCTGTTCTGTATGTTCGATGTTTTCAGCTTTCACTGAATGGGGTCAATATTAGAACATTCGAAGTTTTGAAACTTTGATGTTCTAATATAGACCCGGATTTTGAATGATAGCTATTTTCTCTCTGGATCTTACCTGGTTAAATTATTTAATATAAAAAAGCATTGTACCTTAAAATTTTACTTAAATGAAAGCTTATATCTACCTGAAGGGGAACAGAGTTATATGGCATTTTGTCTGATGATGGTCCCATTAGTTTTTAAACTACAAATGGTCTTATGTTGTTTTAAAGGTGCTATGGCAGTGGTGTAGGAAGGGAAAAAAAAATACAAGATGAATGAAAAAGGAAACAGATATATTGTGATGGAAACCAGTATGGAATACTATATAAATTTAGTTCTGGTAATGCATGCACTAAGTCTAGGAATGCATACAGAGACAATGAGACAAGGATGTTCAATGTAACTAGTCAACATTCACAAAAATAGTGCACTGGAAAACCACAGACTGATGAAAGTTGTTCAGATGTGGGGAAATAGGGGTTTTTGGTATAATTAAAATTTAAAAATGTACACTGTAATATATGTACAAACAACTGAAATCAGTAAGTACCAAGGAGAGAAAAAAAATTCATTTTACTCTGCATGTTGATTGGTTAAAGTCACATTGGTCATTAGGTTTCAGAATGAGAGATTCTCAGTCAACAGACTGGCCTGTATTCAATGCTGTTAGGATGCAACTTGTCTTCATTGATAAGATGTGCATGACTGCATGAGGTGAAGTCAGTGGGTACAGATACACAAGTTTTTTACTTTTTTTTCTTTTTAATACCGTTATTAAATTATCACTTAAGACAAAAGCAAATCTACATTCACAGAAAACAAATCATGTTAATTTTTCTTCTATTTACATGCATTATAAATTACATATTTTTTCTTTCTTTAGACCATCATCCCTGCCTTCCCTTAAACTTCACTCCTCCTCATCATTCTGCATGTATTCTTACCACAGTTTCCATTTATTTCTATGTAATTTAATCCCTCCTCACTTCTAGCTATTTTATAGTATTTAATACTTCAAATACCCAGACTTTGATCACCATTTCCTAGTAATTGCTTCTTTGGCAGCCAAGAAAACCAAACCTAACAAGGCAATTGTATAGGCAACTCAGATCCGGTGTCGCAGCTCACCCAATATCCCTGACAGAGCACTCCACAAGGAAATACCAAAATCTGCCAGTGCATTTCACTCCCAAAACATATGTTTTCAGTTACCTCTCTCCTCCCCATCACACCTCAATCATCAGTTATCTACCCGCAGAAAAATTCCTCCAAGTTTGCTTGGGGCCCAAAAACAACCATGCAAACATTTCAAAGCAAAAATCTCATACTATTTGGCCCTTGTTGCAAACTGACCCTCCAGTCTCTTCCTAACTCTCTCCAGCCTCCTCTGATTGACCCCCACACCCACCATCACTTTTGTAAGCAGCCACTGTACTAGATTCCATCAAAAACACCACCACAACAGGCCTTTCACCTAAGACTCCTCCATCCCTCCTTGCTGCCCACACTCTGCTACCTCCTTTTGAAAACAGGTGCAGGGTTTGAAATATCTATTGAAAGTTAAAGAGCAAGTGTTCACTAGCTGCAGGAATGAAGAACCTGTAGAAATGAACATACAAAATGAAGGAATGTAAATAGCCTCTCTAGCATTACAAGGCTAGGATGACAGCTTCAGAAATAAAATTCATCTGGCATATGAAATAACCATACAAACAATTTAAAACATATTCTACAGCCCAAATGACTAAATCATGGTTTGAGTCGGATTATAGAGGACTGGAAGAAGCTTTACACAGCCAACACTCTACATACTTATTTTTCTCAAGACAATAGCTAATATGTTGTTTATTTCTTGGAGGGATTGCAAGTTCTAATAAGAGATCAAGTTCATTTGGGATAATATATAAAAGTATAAGATGACAAAGTGATAGATTATGAAGGGCAAGGTTGTAACAACAAAAACAGAAGTTAAGTAGAATAAAATTGTTGCATCTGCAGTCAGCATTGAAATTAATATACCATGCACGGGGATTGCACAGTATGTAAAATTCAAAATGAAGCACTCAATCACTCAAACAAAGATGAGGGTGACTATATAGGCACTGGTAGTTTCCTCCTTCTCTGTTAATAGGTCAGGAATTAAACAGGTGGATTAGGAAAGAACAAAATTTCTTTACCCGGAGATCTAGTGTGCAAGATAGAATGAAAATGGAGTTTAAAAACACAACAGAAATAGCAGGGATATATGCAAAATTAACAGGAATTATTTAGAGAGCTTGACAAGAGTTAAATTATTTCAGAAGAATAGAATCTCCTACAACAAAAGAACCAAATGCAATGTGTTAAAATGAAAATAGGGGAACATCTGATAATATGCATAAGCTTAGGAAGGCTGCTGTTAAGCAACTATTTTTGAGGACTCTCAACACACAGAGTCTTAGCATAATAACTTAGGTAACAAACAATAGAAAGACTTTAGGTCAAACATAGGGGGTCTAACAAGAATAACCATAAATGTTACAGTGGAAACAACCTAAATACTTCATCTTATGCCTGCAAAAGTATGGGGACTGTTGAACCTTTAGATTTTATAGGGGTATTACAGATATTTCAGAAATTTTATGAAAATTGGTATAAATCAGAGAAATGAGGAAACCAAGAAAAGACACAAATGAAAATACTTATGGGAGACTTGATTGTGTTTAGGCTAGAAGAATAGGAGACTCAAAAATTAGACAAGAGAAGTCGTCATAGGAGCAATAGTGGTGTACAATCAACCAACGGGAAAGTCTCCAGGAATGGATAGTGTTTCCTGTGGAAATTTTGTTAGGAGGAATGAAAGTGAAAGATCTAAAAAGTTTTCACAATATTTTATAATAGGGGATTACCAGTACCTCGAAAGAGAGCTGTGATGGCATTGTTACCCAAAGATCATAAAGACCCTTCAGATCTGACTTCATGTAGACCTGTTTCAATTTTAAACCATGAGGATAATGCTCCTATGCATGTACTAGCCAAGAGAATGACCAAGGTGTTGCCAAAGTTGAATGTTGTTTTGTGGAGAGAAGGCAGACATTTGACACTAACAGCACAGTGATGATCCAGCAGAAGAATAATGTAAGAAAACACTTTTGTTACTGAATCTCAATGCAGAAAAAGCAATTGATAGAGCTAACAGGGATTTTATGAGTAGCGTAATGGTAGCAATTATGTTCTCTGACAGAGTAACGGTGTTAATGAAGATATATGAAAAATCTTAAATAAGGTTTAAGGTCAGGGCGGTGGGGGTCTTCTTTAAGTGTCTGAACAGAGCAACCAAGCAGGGCTGACCTCTTTCTCATTTATCGTGCTTAACATTTATGACTGCTACTACAGAAAATAAGGGATTTAGAAATTCAAGAATATAACTGGTATAGTAATCATGAGAAGTTAGCTTTATTTGCAGATATTATTTTGCAATTGATAAATCAAGAAAGTACATTTCAGTGTTGTGGAACATTTTGAGATAGGCTCAACTCTTTCTGGGATACAAAATAAATGATCATAAAAGCAAAGGCTATAGTGGCAAACTATGTATTCATGCATAAATTGGTTCAACAATACCCATACGTATGTAGTTAAAAGATGAAGTATTTCAATTAAAACAGATTCTGCTTTAGCAGCGAAGGATATACATAGGAACGCTTGATTATAGACATAGTAAACTGCAAGTAGTGAAAATGTTTTTAGTCAATTTTGTTTTATATACAGGTAAAGCACGTTTTTATCAACTATAAGAGAAGCTGTGAATGATAATGAATAGAGTTGTATTTACTTGAGAAGGAAAGATGACGAGTTAAATGGGATAAAGTTGACTGCCCTTACAGAACAAGGTGGTCGAGGGTTAACAGATTTATAGAGGTACTTCAGAGCTATTCACTTACAGTTCATATACATAACTCAAGCAGAAAGTTATAAATCAAAGTGGAAACAGGGGTGGAGGTTCAAAACACAAAGACTACAATTTTGGATACAGGTCCTGAATGAAAAAGACCACCAGACAGTTTACATTATACTCAAAGTAGCAGAAAATATTCTAATAACTAAACCAGGGCTGGAAGAGAGAAAAGGATGATTTTTCATATGGACAACTGCAAGCTGAGGTAGAGAAAAGAAAAAATATGGGGCTGGAATTTGCCAGAGGAAATTAGCAGAGGATCCACAGTACAGGGAGCAAATAATGCAGGTGGAAAAGGTAAAAAGAATGGGATGAGGCTAAGCAGAAGTTCTGTCCATTTAGAGATGGCCTATCAGGGACTGATAAGAGTATAGGCAAAAGGAAAGTAACAGGGGACAGCTAAGTGAAAGATCAGCTTTGGCAGTTTTTTGTATTGCTTCTTGAATGCAAGCTGCTACGTATTGATAGTTAGTAGGACACAGAAAAACATACATGATTATTATAAAAATCAAGCAGAGGTGGCTATTAAATATTGAGGAGAAATAATAGAAAGGAAATTTACAAAGAATATGAAGAAATTTGTAAGACTCCCAAGTATGCAAAGTCCAGAAGGTTTAGAATTTTTGCATGGAAGTTCTTACACAGGTAATTTTTATAGCCAAGTAAACTTCTGAGGATTTCTTGTCATGCACATAGCAAATGTTGGAGGTATGATAGGAAAGAGTGGGATAACTGGGTACATGTTTTGGGGACACTAATGCAGTTGGAAAATTTTAAATATTCCCCACAGGCTACACTGATGTAAAGTTATGGGGGGGTGGTTGTAACTAAAGAAATGGTTCTTCTGAGATGGGATACTGGCTCTGAATTATGTAGACACAGTAATGCCTTACTAAGTTTAATGCTACTGTCTGCCTAAAAAAAGTAGTTATTAGAAAATTTAAATCAAACTCAATCAACTGTAATTGAAGTGCTGAGGTTTATAAAGGAGAGAAAAATTGCAGGTGGGATCTATAGGAAAGGGAAGGAGTAAATGTCATAGGAACTTCTCAATTTGTATGAACAATAAATGCAGAATAATGTTGGGAGGAGGGAGGAGGTTTACGGGAAGGCAGGATTGAGCACCTTTATGTTATATTGGAGCGAAGGAACAATTGCGGAAGAAATCATGTATACTGTATGATGATAGCACTGGAACCTTACTATGGTTTGCTTTATTTTCTGTCAATGAATGTAAGCCTCATGTTACCATTTAAGATGTGATTTAATTAAGACTGAAAAAAATTATTAGTTAGTAATGTTTTTCTGACAACTCCACCACTACCGACTTTTAAAATCATCTGTGGTCATAATGGCTTGATCAAATGCGGTACAATAAACCTGTGTTAAAAAAAACATGCAATAAATAATTTTTTTAAAGAAAAATGTATTTTTCATATTAGGCTCAATTGTAAAAGTACCATTTTTTCTCTGAATTCCTCTAGTCTGTGCATTTTATTTAACTTGGGGTATGTGTATATTTAGCATGTTTTCTATAATCTGTGACTTTGTTAAGTTGGTCAAGATGCCTTTCACATCTGTGAACCTATTTTTAGCTGTTCAGTAGTCATCTGGGCACACTAGTGCTCAATTTAACGTATTGAGGGAAAAAGTCATTTGAAAGGGAGCAAGTAGAGATAGTCACAGCTACAGTAATGGAATAAAGTCATAGGCTCAGCAAATGAAAGCGGAATGCAACTGACCTTAGTATACTGAATAATTAAAGCAATGCTTTTACTGTACAAATTCATTAATGTAGTATTAAGTGCTTTTCTATCTTTTAAACCAATATTGTATCACATAGCATGCTGGAAAGTATGACTGATCTGAATACAAGAATAATTGATCAAGACAAAAAAAAATGGGGAACTAACTCATTTTCAGTCTCTATGCAAGTTCACCTCAGAATCATGGTTATAATTTTTATTTTAATAACTTTTTTCTCTGCATCTTCCCTAACCTACAGTGACTTGGGATGACGCAATAAAGTCTACACTGACAAAACAAATCAAATTTAAGGAGTGCTACTGGGTATAATACTTTTTTTAAACTGTGGGCACCATGATGCATGCTTTACTGTATCCACTGTGAATTTGCAACAGCCATATATGTCTGTAGCTGAATTTACTTTAGCCATGAATCCCCAACCAAAGACCCCAAGGGGAAATTTCTTGTAACCTAACAGTCTGAATCGGAGAAAGTAGTCT
Source organism: Protopterus annectens (assembly GCF_019279795.1). Lineage (NCBI taxonomy): Eukaryota > Metazoa > Chordata > Ceratodontiformes > Protopteridae > Protopterus > Protopterus annectens. The sequence goes on along the minus strand of NC_056747.1, from coordinate 521,564,427 downwards.
CAGTTTCCCAATTATGGACCAGTATCTTTAATAGACCTTTCTCCATTAAAAATTAAAAGTACAAGACAGCAATTTAATATTTTATTTTATATAACACACTGAACAAGTAATTATTATTAATAAAGTAGAATATTTAATTTATTTATATTTTGTTCACCAGGATAGTCCAACTGAGCCATGGCCCATTTTCAGCAGAGTCCCAAGTATACAAAAAGATTTCAAATAGATTAAAAATAGTAATAAAACAGCAGATATTTCAATATAAAGCTTAACAGCAATTCAAAAAGTTAAAGATTAAGCATTGTAATAGGAATAAAACAATCTTTCGCAGTTACAATGTATAGAGATGTCTACAGAGACCAGTTTTAACAATTCCAAACTATGCTTCATCAGCAGAGAGTTTAGGTGCAAAAAGTGGTGGAGGAAGACGCGATTTAGTAGAAGACTAATATTAGGTAATCTTCAAAGTTGAGAGAAGGTAGCAGGAGAAATGAAGGTATAAGAATGCATAGTGAAACGAGTTATCCAGGAGTAAAAGAGCAGCATAGCTAATTCTTGTTCAAATGTTCTTTGAGGAGTTTGAATTTGAAGGTAGTAGGAGAATTTAGAATATATACTGGGGAATGTTGTTACAATTTTTTGCAATTTAATTTGCAAATAAGGATTCACCAAGAGTGTTGCAGGATTTCTTAGGTTTTAGAAGTAGTTTGTTGGATGAGTGGAGGGGGCTAGTTGTGTTGTAAAGTTGTACTAGGTTGCTCAGTGCTGGACAGGCTTCTGGTTGGTGTAAGATGTTGTAAGCAATACAGAGTTGGTTGAAAGCAAGTAGGTTTGGTAGCTCCAGCCACTGTAACTGTCTAAGGGCTGTACAGTGGTGGGATATATGTTGGAAGCAAAATGGGCTATTTTACGGTAGCAAATCTCTATTTGGATAGTTCAGATTTTCTAAGATTAGTGAAAATGGGGAAGGCATACAATAAAGTGGACAGAAAGTGTGTTCTGGCTATGGCTTGTCTAGTCGATGGGGTGAAGAACGTTTTAGACCTATACAGGCAGCCAAGTTTGATATGTACACTTTTTATTGCAAGGGCTATGTGCTTATCAAATTTTAAGGCACAGTTAATTGTGACACCAAGTAACTTTGTTCTATCTATTGACTCAAAATGCCAATGGGAAGAGAGCATGTGAAGTGGTGAAGGGGGTTCCATGGTTTTATTATTGGAGAATATCATCAGCTTAGTTTTGTTTTGGTTTAGTATGAGTTGTTTATCTTTGAGGAACTTCTCTATGTCGGAGAATGCACTCTGGGTCTTAGGAGTTCAGGGATGGAGCTGAGCAAATAACAGTGGGGTCATCTGCATATTGTAAGACAGTTGAATGTGGGGATGCTGAGCCACGGCGAATTGTAAAGATAGAGAAAAGTTGAGGTCCAAGAATAGAGCCTTGTGGGACTCCTACAGTAATAGATAGAAGGGCAGAGATTTCGTCTTTCCATATAACTGCTTGTTGGCAATTGGACAGGTAGCCATGAAACCAGGAAATGGAGGAAAGTGAGAGGTGCATATACGACAATTCTTCAAGTAGTTTTTAATGGGAAACCGTGTCAAATGCTTCTGACATATCCAAGATGGTGGAAGAGATGAGGTTATTTCTATTCCTATGGTGGTTTATGAAATCTGTAAAGCTTAATAGGGCAGTTGTGGTACTATATTTTGGTCTAAAGGTACGTCAGTAGTTGAGTTTGTATACATTTTTCAAGTATTTTGCTAAGGGGGAAAGTATGGCGATGGGAATGCAGTTAAATAGTTCTGTGGACTGACCACCCTTATGCAGGGGAATGATACAGGAGATTTTCCAGAGTACTGGTACATATTTTTCAGAAATGGAACTATTAATGAGTATAAAGGCTGGGTATGAGATAGAATCTACTACTTGTTTAAGAAATTCACTTGGAAGCTGGTAGGTTTCAGTTGGAGGAGGAGTTTTTTTGATGTATGTGGTTGGCATGGTATGCAATGAGAAGGTTGCAGAGTGATGAGCAGTAGTGGTGGGAATGGTTAAAGGGGAATGGGTACCATCATTTATTAAGGTCAGGATAGAATTTCTGAAATGTGAGTTGAATTGGGTGGCTATGCTTATGTTGGGAATAAGGTTGGATGGTGAGGAGATACTGGATTGCACAGGATTTAAAGAGTTGATTAATGGAATGCCAAAACTTCTGAGGGTTATTTTTATATGTTTTTGTTGGATCTGGGTGTAGTAGGATTTTTTTGTCTGATCTAACTTGATTTTTGGCTAAGTTACGTAGCTGTCGATATTCATGAAAGGATGCTTGGATTTTTGAAGACCAATAGTTCAGCCAAGCTCTGTCTCTTTTTTCATTATGTTTATGATGTCTTTATTTAGCAGGTGTAGATTTTCAACATTTTTCTAATAGGGGCTAATGAGTTTAAGAATGAGAAGTAGATGACGAAGGGCAAACAGTGGGGGTTGGACCAGAGAGGCTTAAATTTGACAGCGTAGACTGGGAGGTGGAAAAAACAACCAGTAACCAAGTGAGTGAAAAAGAACTTCTTACTGGAGGCTATGTCACAAACTGAGAAGAAGGAACCTATGTTAAACAGTTACAGTACAATTTAAAGGAGAGTGTAAGTAAAAAAAACAAGTATGTAAGTTGGGAGGCAAAGTGTATACTATTAAGCAAGTAACTGCGGTGAGGATGGGAACTACTTTGAAAGCACAAGTCTTGGCTCCGAAAGTGCAAAACTACTCACGAAACATTAAAACAAATTAAAGGAGATTGGTTGTGCATACAAAATTAGCTGGCTATTTTTATAAGGAACATGGAATTGTTCAGAAGGATGAGCTGTTCAAATGGTGATACTTGCAGACCTCACGCAATACTGACAATTGAGTTAGAGCAGGGAAAGGAAAATAACTTATTCTTATTAGGGGACACAGACTTATTTGGCAAGGAAGGAGAAAACTTGCAGCCTCCGTTATGTTCTGAAGATGAGTTAGAGCAGGGAAAGAAGTAAGGCTGGATACCTAAAGAGGGAGAAAAATAGAGGGGGAAGAAAAAGAAAAAAAAGGTTAAGTAGATAATGCAACAGCTGTGAGGTGAAGAAGCATAGAATGTAGACAGTTTTATATTTAATGTTTTCAAGTTATACAAACATAATGCACTAAACAGCATAACAATTTGCTAGATTACATCAGCAGATAGTGCACTAAAAGGAATATATATTCTGTAACAGGACTACAGTTCACATGTAGTAGCAAATGCACTAATGATATACTGCCATTATTAGCATAGCATTATAACAAAGAAAACCATAGAAGGTTGTGCTGACAAAAGAGTAGTGCTACAACAAAATACAAATGAGAGATATCCAAAATGGAACAAATACTACAGCCTAATCAAGCAATGAGCAAGCAATGCAATGAAAGTATATATGAGTAATTAGTAAAGTGAAAGTCCCAGGAAAAAAACTAATAATGGAAGAGATATCCTGTTAACAGAGAAATATTCTTCAGTCACTGTAATTTGCAGTCAATCCATTAAATATTATCCTGAATAAACAATTGAAGAAACAGGAATATTACAATGTAGCAACAGCACTTTAGACCAACTACAATGCTGGCCGCGGTCCTAAATACATTATAATCTTATTTAACACCCAGTAGAGATTCAGGATTTGTGTAGGATGTAAAACAGATAAAAGTGGAACAGCTGCATTCAACAAATAGCTATCTTTTCCTCAGCATAATAGATGAAGGCAAGCAAAATTGTAGAGTAATTCTGAAACTTACAATCGGGAAAAGGGTAGTTACACCCAAGCTGAAAAACGGCTACAGAAATGCGCAGTACAAACTATTGGAGCTAACTATTTAATGCCCAGGCCACGGTGGTGCAGTGGTTAGCATTGCCACCTCACAGCAAGAGGTTCTCTGGTTCGATTCTTGGCTGGGGTGCCTTTTGCGCGGAGTTTGCATGTCCTCCCTGTGGTTGTGTGGGTTTCCTCTGGGTGCTCCGGTTTCCTCCCACATCCCAAAGACATGCAGTAGGTGGATTGGACACTCTAAATTAGCCCTAGGTGTGAGTGTGTGCATCTGTGTGCCTTGTGTGGAAGGTTGGGCGCCGGGCTGGCAACTCAACACCGTAAAACTCCTCTGCCAATCAGGAGCGGACAGATGATCCGCTGTGGCAACTCCTAACCAGGAAAAGCCAAAAGAAGAAGAAGTTGTTCAAAAGACAAAACATAGTCTGAGTTTTCAGGCACACTAGTGTAAATGAGAATTTAGCTTTTCAGATTACATACAATGTACATATCAATAGGTACAATAACCGATCTATAGGCAGCTTTAGTGTATTACCAGTTACCGTGACTGCACTTTCATAAAACAGTGAACAGGACTGAACATGTACTGATAACAGGAACTACACCCAATAAGTTTAACTTTCATTCAGAAAAACGTTAAAATAAATTTGAAAATGTATTAGGTTTACAAAATTTTTAGTAGCCGTGCTCTTGTATTAGTAGCCATGGTCTTTTGGTACAAAGGGATAAAGCCCTGAATGTGACCTAGGTGGCCACTGTTTGATTAGAAGGTCAGGCATCTAATGGAGATGGAACTGGCATGGGGAAGGAAAGGAATAAAGTTAATGCCTACCCATCCCTCTTTATGAGGAAAGCAAAGGGGGCATACTGGGAAGGGAGACCATGGATGTGTGTGTCAGGGCTGACACGAGACCACAAAAGATTGGTGACTATGTAGGCATGTGGTTATGGCTTAGATTGCAGCAGTTTCTCTCAAAAGTGGTGCAATCCTCATGCAGCTATCCCTCTGCATGACCAATAGCATGCATGGAAATAAACCAGCACATCAAGGGAATTAGGGCATAGCCTATGAAAAAGTGCATGAATTACTGCACCACTCCCGCCTGGCTTGACCTTAGCTCGACTGGAACAAAGGTCATAGGTCTCTTGCTTCAGGAGAAAAAATTGAATGGTAGAAAGGAGGCTCTATCATCTGGGGAGGTCTGGGGAAAAGAAATTAAAACATAAACATACTAATAGATGTACGACTGCTATAGTCTGGAAGTAATACATTAGTGGAAAAGTTTGACTAATACTTTAGGATGTACTTGAAATCCAAACATTGGATGCAAAATTTTTGGAATTGTGCATCAAATTTCCATTCCAGTAAATCCATTTTTTTTTTTTTTTTTTTTTTTTTTTTTTTTTAAGAAAGAAGGTAATCAAATATGCAAGCTTGATCGGTGATAATGATTTCTAAGCCTTTACTTTCAGCAAACAATTTTCAGTTTTAGATTTTAGTAGTTGCTGCATAAAATTTTGGTACAGTGATTCCTGATCAATTATTTTGCATAAGTCTGGGACATGGAACATTGCCTGAATCACTTTTCCACAGAAATTTGACCTGCAGCTTTCCTACAGTCCTGAGATTTGGGGGGGGGGGGGTAGTTAAAAGGCAAGCCAGTAAGCAAAATCATAATTTGTCCCTTTAGAGAGAGAATGAGATATCCTGTCCTTTTGTTTACAATGCTCTTAATATTGTCACAGTTTAAAAACAAAGAGGAATATGGAAAGGATCTGCTATATACCAACTACGTGCTTACAGTCTTATAGGTTCATAGATTAGTACTAAGCTAACTGCCCTTGAGAGCCATTTTAAGCCTAGCCAATTATCCCTTGTGAGCCTCAAACCCTGCACCTTGTGTTTGTAAGGCAAACACCTTAACCATTAGGCCACCCTCCCAACCAATATTGTTTGATTGATACATTTGAATTTAAGAGGATTGCTCTTGGGAACCTAAGGATATGCTATATCTTGAGTCCCACTGTGAAAAAAAAAACTCCTCACATTTCTTGCTGTATTTGTTTAGCTGTTTGATTAGTCTTTCAGGTATGCCAATTACACATTTGAAACAACTAAATTTCAAATGGCCAATGAGATAAGATGACTCCTTAACAGTCTTCCTCCTATTGTATACAATACAGCACGTCTAAAATGTTTAAATTCCTCTTTGTAATGATGCAGCTCAGATGCTAGAGAGTTTTTTTTCCTTTTGTGCAGTAAAGCCCTTCAAATGCTAACATTTTAGACTGGTGTGTAGTAAGCTAACTTCTGACGTAACAATTCAGAAAACTCCCGACTCTCACTCAGATTTTCAACTTGCTATCACAATAAACAGCACCAAACTTAAAGATGCAAAGTGACAAAAAATACTCTATGCCTATATTCATACCTTGAAACAGTAATGGTACACCACGCATTATTAACTGGTGAACAGTTACCCTTTGACAGAGTTTGTCCCACTAAGCTAGTGGTCTCTTTTCAAGGCCAACCATAGGTGGTATTTATATTACTATTTGAAATTTTGCCAGGGCATCAGGGAACTTCCCCTTCTTTTTATTGTGTATAAGGACTCGATTTGCATCTATGCTTCCTGCTTCTAGTCCAGGCGCGAAGGCAGCTCGGAGAAGCAAGGAGCAGTATGGTGGAGGATGGTTCAAGTGACAGTGGTAGCAGACAGGAAAGTGAAAAGATGGTGAGGGCAATAGAGCCTTCACAACAAAGTTTATTTACGGAGAAAGAAGTTGCAAAAATAGAAGGGTGGAGGAGTGTATGGTGATACAGGAAAGAATACAAGAGGAGGAGTGTGAATCTACACAGGATATAGAGATGTTATTAGAGCAAATATTTTTCAGGGTGAAGGAGAATCGCAGGTGGAATGCATTGTTAGAACTTCTATTCGGGAAGGTTGCGGGATGTGTATATAAATGATTTAAATGAACATGGAATACACTGTTAGAACCTCTAGTTAGGAGGGTTGCAGGATGTGCATCTAAAAGATTTAATTGAACAAAGTGAACCCGAAAGTGAAAAGGCAGTGGCATGGAGCAAAATAATGGGAAGAACAGGAAAAGGAGGAAGTAAAAGAAATAAGGATTATACTAGTGTTACTATGCAAATATTAGTGGGAGATTTTAACTGATTTTAAGGCACAAGAAAAAAGAAGGGGCAGATTTCAGGGTCATTCTGGAAATATTTAAAAGTGGAAAGATATTCATGGAGCAATAAACACTCAATATAGAAAAAGGGATTTTCAGAACAGAAATTGATTTTATAGTATCACATAGTTGTGTTAGATAAGGGAATACAAATGGGTTTTTCGGGACATGTAGCAATCTAGATATAGATTCAAGAAAAAGAATATATAAAAATAGGTACAGACATTGAAAGAATAAATGAAACAGAATTTAATGATTATGTAAGGAAAATAATTATTCAATTATGGTTAGGTCATATAGATATGAGAAGGTTTTCTGAAAATTGGACAAGTTGGTGGGTAAGTTTCAAAGAAAAATGTACGTGGTTTTGGAATGGCAAAATATGAAAAGAATACAAGATAGTTGCAAATACAAACATATCAATAACCAAGCCTTTAAAGATATAGTAAGTAATGAAGAAAGATTTCTAGAAAAAGAAAAAAAAAGTTATACAAAATTAATAAAAAAAAATCAAAAGGATGCTATTCAAAGATTTTTTACAGTGAAAAAAGGAGGAAGTAGCACCTTACCCAAGTAAGATGGTAAAAGAAAATAAAAGAATAGGGGTGTTCAGTCTGTTAGACTGTTTCTCCATAAACATAGCCACTACTCTAATGACATTTTTCCTGACCAGTTTGTTATTAGAGCTTGTTATGGAGAATAATATATATTTTTTTGATGATCATATTTATCTACAAAAGGTTGACATGGCTATAGGCACAGCTTGCGCCAATAGCTATGCCAACCTAGTTATGGTACACTGGTAAGAATAATTTATTTTTGGATCACATACAGTGGATATAAAAAGTTTTAACACCCCTGTTAAAATGACAGATTTTTGTGATATAAAAAAAATGAGACCACGATAAATCATTTCAAAACTTTTCCCACCTTTAATGTGACCTATAACCTGTAAAAGTCAATTGAAAAACAAACAAATCTGTTAGGGGAAAACTATATAAAAATAAAAATGTACAATAAGCTGGTTGCATAAGTGTGCACACGCTTAAACTAATACTTTGTTGAAGCACCTTTTGATTTAATTACAGGATTCAGTCTTCTTGGGTAGGAGTCTATCAGCATGGCACATCTTGACTTGGCAATATTTGCCCACTCTTCCTTGCAAAAGTGCTAAAAATCTGTCAGCTTGTGAGGGCATCTCTTGTGCACAGCCCTATTCAGGTCACCTGACAGATTTTCTATTGGATTTAGGTCTGGGCTCTGGTTAGGCCATTCCAAAACTTTAATTTTCTTCTGGTGAAGCCATTCTTTTGTTGATATGGATGTATGCTTGGGGTCATTGTTGTGTTGAAAGGTGAAATTCCTCTTCAGCTTTCTAGCAGATACCTGAAGGTTTTATGCCAAAATGACTGGTATTTGGAACTGTTCATAATTCCCTCCAACCTGACTAAAGCCCCAGTTCCAGCTGAAGAAAAGCAAGCCAAAGCATGATGTTGCCACCAACATGCTTCATCGTGGGGATGGTGTTCTTTTGGTGATGCAAAGTGTTGTTTTTGTGCCAAACATACCTTTTGGATTTGTGGCCAAAAAGTTCAACGTTGGTCTCATCAGACCATAACACATTTTCCAACATGCTTTTTGGAAACTTGATGTATTGTATTGCAAATTTTAGTCAGGCCTGGATGTTTTGCTGAATAAGAAAAGGCTTCTGTCTTGCAACCCTACCCCATAGCCCAGACATATGGTGAATAAAGGAGATTGTCACATGTAGAACACAACCAGTACTTGCCAGAAATGCTTGAAGCTCCTTCAGTGTTGCTATAGGTCTCTTGGCAGCCTCCCTGACCAGTTTTTGGCTCGTCTTTTCATCAATTTTGGAGGGACATCCAGTTCTTTACGTCACTGTTGTCCCATATTTTCTCCACTTTTTGATGACTGTCTTCACTGTGTTTCATGGTCTATCCAATGCTGTGGAAATGTTTTTGTACCCTTCTTCCAACTGATAGCTTTCAACAATGAGATCCCTTTTATGCTTTGTAAGCTCTCTGCAAACCATGGCTTTTGCTGTACCAGGCAACTGAGTAATTGTCAAGAAAATCCTACTAGGACAGCTGAACTTTATTTTGGGGTTAATCAGAGTCTCTTTAATTGATGGCAGGTATATATCAAAGAAGACTGAATGTTGTAATTAAATCAAAAGGTGCTTCAAAGTATTAGTTTAAGGGTGTGCACACACAAAGTATTAGTTTAACAAAAAGATTAATTGAGCTCACCACCAAGGGCAGTATGCGTGGAAACCAACTAAATGTAGAAAACAAACCTGCTGCTGTCACCCAAGCTGAAGTAAAAAGGTTGAAATTATTTGATAAAGGTTCAACAACCGAAAGCGCTTATCCAGACAGCAGCAGCAGGATTACGTTTTATTTTGTTAATAAAGGAACTGAACCATTTTACTTCAGCTTGGGTGGCAGCAGCAGATTTGCTTTCTACAAGTATTAGTTTAAAGGTACGCATACTTACGCAACTAGTGTATTGTACTTTTTTTATTTATTTTTTTTATGTTTTCCTCCAACAGATTCATTTTTCAATTGAATTGTACAGGTTATAGGGCACATTAAATGTAGGAAAAGTTTTGAAATTATCTATTGTTGTCTTTTTTTTTTTATATCACAAAAACCTGGCATTTTAACAGGGGTGTGTATACTTTTAATATCCACTGTAGCATATCTCAAATATTTCAAGAGGTTTGTTATACATAGAGAATACCACTACTTTTCTCCGAGATCACACTACAGTGCCGAAAAGGCAATGTAGCGAAAGCAGCCAACCGAATTCTTTCTCAGGGAAGCAATTAACTGAAATGCTACTTTGCTATTTTGCCTTTTTGTGCTTTACTGTTTGACATCCTGCATCTGTGACGGCGTAATAGGGAACCTTGAACAATGCCAACTATAAGATATTTATGCAAGTAAAAGAAAATACAAAGTAAATAAGTTATTGAATGAACATTTTTGGAACAAAAATGAAAGGGAGTCAAGAACTTTTAATGATCATAAGAGAAATAGTAGATGTGTTAGAAAAGCAGAATCCCAAATTTTAATAGGGGGATGTGAGTAAAGCATTTGATGAGACACGAAGTATTGTGGGAGATTTTAAAAGAATACAAGCAAAACAAATTACTATTTTGATTTCACTGTATAATAAAACAAAGTAAAATTAGTAGTCAATGCCTGGTTGAGTGAGAAAAAAAAATAAAAGGTGGTATAAATCAGGAATCTCCAGCAAGTAATGTCTTATTTTCATTAACCATGAATGTGATTGTTAATTAAGTAAATTTAACATTGAAAGAAGCTAAATACTGCACAACAGAGTGAATTCAGACTCCAGTAATGTTTTCTTTTGCAGACAATTTAGTATTGATTGTAAAAAAATGAAGAATGGATGAAAACCGCTATTAAGACACTTAGTATAGAACTAAGGGTGTTAGGTTTGAGTATTAATGAGGAAAAATAAAGGACTGAGGTTTTCAGGCAAAGAGGGCATTCAGTTTAATAAAGAAGAAAGAAATTTTGGGAATAAAATTTGGTAATGAACAGAGATCGATACAGTGGAAGAATATGATACATAAAAATAAGACGTATTTGTATATTCTGGAGAACATTCAAACTTTTGTATAAAAAAAAGCATATTTACTAACTCAGTGATATTAGTTAAGACAGCTTATCTAGCAAGTGTGTTTATATCAGCTGAATTTAAGAATTACTGTCTGTGTTTACAGTTATATGAGGATTGAGATTAAATCCAATTAAACAAGGAACTCTGTTATGAAAAAGGAAGGAGGATCAAATTTTAATCCAATATAATAGTATAAGTGCTTTCATTTTAAACCCTTTAAAACTTCCTCAGATGCTGAAGAAGTTTTAAAGGGTTTAAAACAAAAGCGCTTATACGCTTACTGGATTGTATCGCATTTCTTGGATTAAACCTGTGTTTTACGGCTTGGAATTGAACTGTTTTATTTTGAGCAATGTGCACTTTTAGTTTGTGGTTATGGAACTGTATTCTGTTTATGAAATGAAATGTGTTAAACTGCTAATATTTTGAAAAAGTTAGAAAGAATATGAATTCTGGAGTGGTGTAAAAGGCTTGAAAGTTATATTTTAGAAGTTATCAGATTTTTATCACAAGATGAAAGATAAACAGAAACAAATGGTTGGGAAAAAATGCTATATGGAATTTTGGTAAGGAGACTTGTTTGGAAATTATTTTATACAGAGATTTCATAAAAGTGTTAGACATTACCTTTGTTGTTATAGGAAGAACTACAGTTACTGATATAAGACAGAGGGATTAAATTATTAGAATTATTGCCATTTCTGCATATGTAAAAAAAATGTACATTTATAAATATTCAGAATGTAACAATCAATAATGAGATCACTGTAGCAGGAGATTTAATTGCAATTTCAGAATGCAGGAACAGAAGGTATATGATTTTAAGTTAGCATGGGACATTATAAAATATGGGAAGTTAAGAATTTGGAATCAAAAGAAATGGACCTCTAAAAGATGGGGAGAATGGAAATAGACTATTTTTGGTTTCAGAAAGCTTACTAATAATGTAAGAATGTGTTGTGATGGCAGGTTTTTCAGATCATAGGGCAATTTGGATTAAAATAAAGGGAAATTGAGTATATAAAAATAGAGAAGGGTATGATGAGCCCTCTCTTCCCTGGCCAGTAATCAAAGAGCCTCAATCCTCACCACGGACACTGGTGGGAGATGGTCACTAAGAGGAATGGAGTTGCACAGTATTTTCAAATGCAGCTCTCTGCATCAAGTACAGTCTCCCTCAAGAGCACACCGGGAATGTGCTCCAGACCCCAAGATTAGACTCTCTGTCTCTCCAAATCTCAAACAAGACTCACTTTGGAGCACTGTGTTCCTTTTCCAGGTTACTGGCACACCCACACCTGGACATTTGATTTTCACACACACTCTTGGGAAAGGCTGTCACAGACTTACCAGCTCTGCCCCTTTTATCCAGACAATAAGGTAACTACACTGCCACCAGTCAAGTCACTATCAGGCTCTTACAAGGGTATCCAATTACGAGTAAAATCAGTGCTAATATAAATGGTAGTGTGTAGCCCAAGCAGCAAGGCTTTTTGGTGTCGCTAAAATAAGCACAAGTACTCCACAGCAGTTAGCGTTGTCGCCTCACAGCAAGAGGTTCTCCAGTTCAATTTTCGGCTGAAGTGCCTTCTGTGCAGAGTCTGAATGTCCTTTCCATGGTCAAATGAATTTAAAGACATGCCGGTAGGTGTGTGTGTGTGGGTGTACCTTCCTTGAAGGTTGGGTGCCGGGATGGCAACTCAACACCATAAAAATTCACTGCCAATCATTAGCGGACTGGAGTTCCACTGTGGCGACCCCTAACCAGGAAAAGACGAAAGACAATACTCTCAAGATGTAAAAAGTAATCTCTGAAAGACTATCCACAATGAAATGTATAAAATATTTGATAATAGATAATAAAACAGAAAACATGAGAATATTAAATGTCTAAGTGCAATAAACATCAGAGTTTAAATTGCAGGAGAAATAAAAATAACAGCCTCCCTGGAACAGATGGCAATAACTCGCATTGTCAAAAAGGGTATAAACATGAGGTGAAATGGGAGAATATGGAGAAAAAAGTACATTAAGTTGTGGCAAGATCATATGAGAATGAGAGAATTTTATAAAGATTGGTTTCAATGCTGGTTAAGTTTTAAATGGAAGTATATATAAATATATGATATGGGAAAATATGGACAAGCCAATGTAAAAGTAAATAAAGATGCTATTAAAAGTTTTTTTAAAAAAAGGAACAGGAGATATATGAAGCAAGTAAGAAATAAAAATGTATTGCATAAGCAAAGAAATGTTTTGCACAGTAAAAAAGAATTTGTGCTAGGTTTAAGATAAAGAGAATAACAGTGTTATGAGAGAATTAAAAGCTTTAAGTGGTAATATATACTGTACACAAGAGAAAATCTTGAAGATATTAAAATAATATATTAAATTATTTGAAGGACAGAGAAATGAAATTAGTAAGGAATAGAAATTATGTTCATTATCTGATAGAGAGAAGGATTTAGAAAAAAATGTTAGAAGAATTAGAACAGGTTTTGAAAGTACTGAATCTAGATTATATGGCAGGACCAGACAGAACAGACAACAACATGTATAAAGACATGACACTGGAGCGAAATAAATGGTTAAGTTTTTTAAATGAATGGTTGGATAAAGGTTTTATGTAAAAAGAATTATGTAGAGGTGTGTTTAGATTTAAACGGAAAAAAGTGATGTGTTAAAAAAAATTGGAGATCCACAATATTAGATACAGATTACAAAATCTTTATGAAAATTCTGCAAAAAGAATGCAGGATAAAGTAGGCAAGGTTGTAAATGGTCATTTATATGGTATAAAAGGAATAAGAATACAGGACTTATTACTGATAACCAGGAAAGTAGCAGATGATATAATTATAAAAATGTAAATGCAAAAGTAATGGGAGATTTTAATAAAGTTTTTGATTCAATTCATCACTATGTATTATGGGAGACATTTGAAGTTTTTAATATCAGTGAAAATATAAAAAATGTTTGTACTACAGCTTATATCCACATTGTAGTCAACGCATTAATAAATGGGTGGCTTAATGACGATATACACCCTTGAGTAGCATATTAGTTGTATTAGTGAAGGACATGATATCTATACATATGAAATGTTTTTATAACAATGATAATACTTTAACACAGATATTAAGTCTAAAATATAAAATGGAAAGGTTCATCTTTTTTAAAATAAAAAAAAAGTTTGCTGTAACTGAAGAATTGAGAATTATCAAGATAAAATTATGTTGTGGAAAATGATTAAGATGACTCAAAAGGGCAGAAAAGTATGGTATAATAAAATTATGGAAATGCATTTTTGGATACATCCATAGAAAGAGTTACTTAAAAAAGGAGTGCTATAAAAGCTAGTATTGTAAGATGTAAAAAAAAAGTTAAAATGTTATAGAAATGATTTTACTTTCAAATTATGTGGAGTGATTTAAATAAGTATAAACAGTTTAAATATGGATATGATAGAATGTGGGACTACAAGAATAAAAGCTGAAATTATGTTGAAAATTAATAAATGTTATGTAATTTGGAATCAAAGGGTGAAAGAAATGATGTTTAATGAAATGGGATTCAGCTATGTTATTAAGAAAAATAAGGTTTTGTTTGTGGAAATTGGAGTGGGGGTCAGAAAGCAAAAATTGATTACTGTATTTGAGATCAAATTGTAAGAGAGAGGTATATTGTATATATTGTTTATAATGTACATATTGCAAATGTGTATATATCAAAATAGATATTCTTATTTTCTTTTTAAAGAACCCCTACTCATTAGGAAAGTGCTTGTTCAGTTCCCAGCACAGTGGATGCTGGAAGAAGAGCACTCAAGGAGATCCATGATGGTGAATAACACACAGTTGAATGCTGGTGCAGTATTTCAAGCTTTACAAGATTCTGAGGAGGCGTTTCAGCAGAACATGATTGTTTCTTCAGAAGCAATCATTCAAAACAATGATGGATGTGTTATTACAACCCTTTGCTGGATGATATTTTGGTTGAATTTTTATAGTGAGCCAGAGAATGGAAAAGCTATTTTATGGGGTCAAATTATGGATACAATTCAATTGTAGGACCCTGCAGTCTACTGTATCAGAAATACTATGTGAGCCAATTGGCATAACTAAAGAAATTATTTTTTGAGCTATGATAGAAAATCTGAATTGCCTTGACATAGTAATACCTTGTTGAGTCTAACTTGGTGGCTGCCAAAAAAAAGTCATTATTAAAAAAAGGAAATCCAAGTTTAAACCAACTTTATGACAAGCAGTTAATATAGCAACAGAGGTAAAACTGTAAACAGTATCTTTAGAAAAGGACAGGAGCAAAATACTTAGAAAAAATAGGAATTGTGGGAACAATGTTTTGCAAGAGAAATGAGGTTTAAAAAAGGCAGGATTTGAATGAGCTTGTAATGTTTGACCGACAATAACCATGTAGATTACAAATCATGTATAATGTCTGCAACTAAAAGTATGTCAATATAGTTTGTTTTCATTTATATAAATGTATGATGATTAAATTATTTATGAGATAGGCAAAGATGCTTCTTGTTTAAAAAAAATCAGTGAGGAATCAGAAGCTACTTTGAAAGAAGACTGCCATACAAAGAAATTATATGCCAAGATTGTTAAAGAAACTACAGGGAATGTGATGTCAGATGGAGAAGAAAGGAAATGTCAAATTTTCTGCTGAGAATTCAGAACAAAGACAAAAGAAATGGATAGGTATGACATTTGGGAAAATGTAATGGTCCCATTGGAAGTGAAGACTCTTGAGCCAACAGCATTTACTCTTATTCATAGACACATTTAGTGACATAGGTTCATAGGTTCATACTAGGCTATCTGCCCTAGGGCATTTATAAGCCTAGCCAGTGTGTGTTTGGCTTTCGCCACCCATTTTAAATTAATTTTGCTATGCCCTTTTTCGAGGTTGTAGGTTCATAGGTTCATACTAGGCTATCTGCCCTAGTTTTTTGAGATTGGTTATTTTCTGGAATTTTTTGCGGGGGAGTATGAAAAGAGCTATAGTCTATGGAATTCTTATGTAGTTAAAGCATTTCCGAGAGAAACAAAAACAAGTGTTCAATTTTAAACTGAAGTTGAGAGAGCAACTTCAGTGAGACATTTAAGCAAACTCTGTAAAGAAGTTATGGACATATGCAAAATCTATGACAACAGAGGATTATAAATGGGGAGATAGAACCATCATATTACACCGCAAATAAAGAAAACAAATGTTCCCATACAGAGGTACTGTAAAATATAGAGGACAGCGAAAAACATTTTTCCCAGTGGAAAAGATGATCATGTGATAAGTAATTTTGATGAGAGGAAATTTTATATTTGTGAGGAAACATGTCATGATTTAAAAAAGTGTGAATTTAAATGTTATAAATGTAGGAAAACTGGGTATTTATGGGTGGATTGTAATTTAAAGAAAAGGATAAAGAAGAAATCCAAAGTGAGGATGGTATATAAAGAACAGAATTTCCCAATAACAGAGGAAAAGAAAAAGGAAAGAGAAACAAAAGCTTTGGGGAGAAAATACAATATGGAAATTAGGAAAGAAATTATGTTCAGGCATAGTTGTACTTTATAGACATTCAGTAAAAATATTGACCATAACATTGTCAATGATGGGAAAATTGCTGTAGATCTCAGATGGTATAATCAGGCATATAGAATTACAACACTGTATGCCTATGTTACAAGTAAAGAAAAGGGAAATTTTACTACATAAAATGTTGGATTATGTAGTAATCAATACCAGTATATCAATAGGAGATTTTACCTGTAATTTGAGAGGAAAAAAAGAGAAAAAAATATTAAAAATTTTTGAAGTTACAAAATGTAGCAATTTAAAGATTTGGAATAGTTTGTGGACATATAGTCAATGTATACAAATATGGAAACAGATTATTTTATTACATCACAAGGTTTAAACATATCTACGGTAGAGACACTTGTACGGGTTTTTCAGATCACTCAGCCATACGGAGAGAAATACAAGAAAATGAGATAGACTGGGAAAATGAATAAAAAGAATAAATGAGAATTTATAGGATAAAATGGAAAAATGCATTTATAGAATGATCAAGATTTTTTTAGAATGACAGAAATAAGGAAAGCGGGGAGGGGGACAAATTATAAAATTGTATGGATGGATGCTTTAAAGAATTTTGAAAAGAATGATAGAAAATATGTGATAAAATGGAGAATTTATGAAAAGAAAAGAAATAGAGTATTTTTATTATTATTTAAGCAAAGATTATATTTACAAGGTAAAATAAATAGGTACCAGCTTGAGTAGCACAGTTAAAAAGAATATTAGTATAATGCAAGAAATAAAAGATTATAGAGGAAAGGCAAGAATATCTCAGAAACAAATATGTATATTGTAATAAATCATGTAATGAAAATGTTTCAAGCTATGACATAAAATATAGAACAAGAAAATAAGGAACTGGAAAAAAGATTTCCTTGTATGAATTTGATAAGTTAATTCAATCAGTTTGAGGATCAGATGGAAATGAATACCAGTTTTATAAGAATTTTACAGATTAGCCATTAAGTATTTTTCTGCCAATGAGTAGTTAAATGAAGGTTTTGTGTATAAAGATTAGTGCAGTGGTATACTTAAATTTGTATGAAAAAAAGGAATATAAAAATAAAATTGAAAATTGGAGGCCTACAGTACTAAATACAGATAAGATGTTTACGAAAATAATGCGGAAAAAACTGAAAGTAAAATGAAAAGTAGAATGGAAGACAGCATATATAGTATAAAGGGAAAAATATGTCAGTAACTATTACTCATGGTAAGAGAAATTGTGAATATTATAAATAGGACTGATGAGGCCAATATCATGATCAGAGATTTTAATACAGTACAGCATGAACTTTTGTGGGCAATTATGAAAGAGTTTAACATTAGTAAGAAAATGAAGAATGTATGTTTTTCTGCATATAATAAAAATAAAGTAAGAATTTTAGTGAATAGATGGTTATGAAAAGAAATAGATATAAAGGAAGGCATACATCAAGGATATTATTTGCATTAGTTATGAATATATTAGAGATGTAAATTTACATGAGGTGTTACTTTTACTACTAATGAATGGATAAAAATTCCAGTCATTTTTACTTATGCAGATATTATATTGATTACAAGAAACGGTCTGGATGAAAGAAGTTACAGGTTATAAACAAAGGCATGACTTTAAATAAAGAAAAAAGTAAAGGAATGGGTGATCTTCTATAGATAGGAGTATCATTCTCAATGAAAAAAATGTATGTGTCGGGAATAAGATTTGTGGTAATGTAAGCGAGGAACTACTGAATATGATATTACATGATATAAAGGAGCTTTGTTGTTTTTAGGAAAACATAACAGCTATTGTTTAATAAAAACATTTGATTAAGTTATATTGGGAAAATAATGCATATTTAGCTAGTATTTATATGCTGCCAATAATCCATGGAAAAGAAATACAAGTATTATTTCTTTTATATGGGGTTCAAGATTGAATCCAGTGAAGAGAGAAGTCTTGTACGTGGACAAGGAAAACGGAGGGTTAGGATTAATAAACTAAATTGTTTATATGCTGCTGCTTTGAATGTGTATAAAGTTTTGTTTTGGATAAATGATAAAAATGAAGTGTTAATAGTAAATTTGCTAAAATGCAAATGTAACTGGCATTGGAATATATTAAAAAAATTAAAAACAGGAAAAGTATGTTTAAATGAAGTAATGAGATGTTAAAAGAAAATATTATTTTATGGAAAAAAAATTGATGAAAGAAAATAAAACAGAAAATGAGAGGAAAGTGTGGCATAAAAATATCATGCTACAATATTATTTTAATCCTTGAGCTGAGCTAGCAAATGAAAAAGAAAGCTATAAAAGCATGAAAAGCGTTGTGTAGTAAAAGCAAGTACTGTAGAATGTCAAGATTGTGTATCGAGATTAATGATTAAAAAATTACCAGTAAAGGGAAATATACCAAATAAAAATCACTGAAATAGTTTGTATACATTGTGGTAAAGAAGAAACTGCAGAACAAGTTTTCTTACAATGTACAAGCCTTGCAAAATTGTGAAAGAATTGTGCGAAAAAAATTTGAAAATATAATATGGATATAATTATGTATGGATATTATAGCCATAAAAATAAGGAATATGTTTGTAAAATAGATAATAGTTTATTTTACATTGTGCAGACCACTAGGAATGAAAGGCCAAATGAAATCAAGTTTAACAGTAAATAGAGACTAGCAGCAATTTTAAGGAAAATTAAATGGTGGCTGTTGAAAAAGGAGTGGAGGTCAAATAAGACAATGAAGATAGAACTTTACCATAATAATGAAATGTCAGCTCTATGACTGTATGACAATAATAGAAAGGAATAGAAATGTGTATACTGTATACATTTGTAAATATGTAAATTTGTAAATAGTATTGTACATTTTAAAGAACCTATACTTTGTTGATGGGTGCTGTGAATGCTTTACATCCACCTGATCTACCACCAACTCAAGCAGATGGGATCTTGGTTTAATGTCTCATTCAAAGCATGGCATCTACAGGAGTGCAGCACCCCCCTTATGCTGAACTACAGTATCAGCAATACATCAATCTGGTGTGAGAATAGAACACATATATACACATTACCAGGAATCTTTTTAACTATTCTCATAATTCCATCACAGTAATATTTCCTTGCTGGCAACCAGCTGTCCCATTTATTCCTCCTATTAGGCAACAGCCAGGCTTATTCACTCTCTGGGCATGGCAAAAACACTATGGCCCATTTGTCCACTGACCAAAGCAAGAGCCTATTCTATCTATTCTCAGATGTGAGAGTCAGGTGTTAGGAAGCAAACCATTGGGCTGATCATATAGACCTTCTGATACCAAACTCAATCCACAATGATGGCCAGTGACTTCCACAATTGATGTCTGCTAAAGGGACATGCCTAATGCCACACACACACTTACTCCCTGCTAATGTGGAATACTATTGAGCAGCATAGATATCACTAGACTCACTGCTGTGGGTGATGCACTGATAAAGGTCATCAATGTTGTGCAGTGGAATGCATCCCTCCCCACATGAAAGATGAGCTGAGGTTAGCTGCTAACCTCCATTCTTCCTTACCAGGTTTCCCCAGTACTCCTGTTGCTAATCAAACATAGGTCATTTGGATTGCAGTAAGAGCTTTAGCTCTCGTCACTCAAACATTTTCTTAATAATATTTTTTTCAAAAAAGGGGACAGAAAGTAGATTTTCCAGAGGTGCATGTGTATGCATATACACACAACAATATGCAAGATGTGCACAGGCATGAAAAAAGTAATTCCCTGTATATGTACACCAAGAATGGAAATGGGTTGGGAGGGTGGCCTAATGGTTAAGGTATTTGCCTTACAAACACAAGGTGCAGGGTTTGAGTCTCAAGGGATAATTGGCTAGGCTTAAAATGTCTCACAAGGGCAGTTAGCCTAGTACTAATCTATGAACCTAAATGAAGTACTACTAAGCAAGACATTTAAAAGCATTTAAAGATATAAAATAAAGAATAAGTGATGCATCAGACTGGAGTTACTGGAATGCTACATTTATACAATATGATTTATATCGGACAGTAAAGTCAGAAAAACTGGGTAACTATAACCTTTGAAGAATTCTGACATAATATGCTCAAATAACTATTTTCTTCTTTTTCCAGCCTTTAAGTGAAGGATGTATTTGAGTTCTCCTGAATATGCCTATCCTTGGGTGAGTCATTTAACTTGGGGCTCATCTCCTTGAATTATTTGTAGTCTAGTTGGATTATAAAAGATTCCACAGCACCCATCAAAAAGGGTAGAGGAAGCTACCCAATGGTCTGGCAAAATTTCCCCTAGTAGCATAAGTACCACCTTGGTCTTCATTGAAAGGAGGACACAACCACAGTGGGATTAACTTAGTCAACAAAAGAACAAAGCTAGATAGATACATACAACTGTGCCCCCCCCCCACCACTACATTGGGTCTATATTAGAACATCGAAGTTTCAAAACTTTGAATGTTCTAATATCGACCCCTATTCAGCGAAAGCTGAAAATATCGAAGCAACAGAAAACCAAATTTTTTCCTAGGGAAAGAAGTCAGTTGTCCGTTTCTGTTGCTTTAGTATTTTCAGCACTATGGTGGAAAGTTACGGGTTGGGTTCAGGTAAGTGTACGATTGTGTGGACGTGAGGTTTAGGGTGGGTTAGGTGAGTTAGGGTTAGGACGCGGGTTAGGTATGTGTGCGATTGTGTGGACATGAGGGTTAGGGCGAAGTAGGTGAGTTAGGGTTAGGGCGTGGGTGAGTTGAGTGTGTGATAGTGACGCACCTTAGGGTTAGGGTTTGGGTTAAGGTAAGTGGATAGTTAGTGGTGTGTGAATGGTTTAGTGTAGTGTTAGGTGCAAGATTTTAGGTGTGTGTGTGTGGATTGCTGTTTGTTTGGTGTGCTTGTGTTGTGTGTCAATATTAGAACGTTAGAAGTTTTGAAACTTCGATGTTCTAATATAGACCCCACTACATCTATGGACTGGATTTCACAAAGTAGCTTTTCCTTTAGTAGTCTTATCATTCATTGTCCCTTTCTGTCTCTCCATTATTAATCCTCATTGTTTATTCATTTCCTCGCTCACATTTTTTTGCCCCCACTCTACATTAAAACTGGTCAAAATAAACAAGTATAACAAAACAAAATTACTTCTATATTTTCCTTAGCTTTGACCCTTGCTATTTTGGATGGCCTTTTCTTTGTTCTGTTTTAGCTAGTACTCCTCTCTAGTATTCCTTCTGTTTTGTTATACATTTTGGGGACTATATATATTTCCCACATATGTGATACCATGTCTTTCAAGAACCAGTATTTCTACAGTTTGATCTACATATTTACACATTTCTACCATAAAAAAAGACTTCATGCTGTTGAGTCAGCATTTTTGTTTTGTTTCCGTTTTTCTTCCAGACAAATAGCTAACCATTTTCTTAGGTAACTTCCCACTCTGCCGAGGACAGCCTCTCTATATCCAAAATTCTCACTTTTGATAGGATCAACAACACTATGGTTAAAATGCCAGAAAAGCATATTGTCATGAGATACAGTGTCTAGTTTGGAAAATGCAAGGTCCAGAACTGCTTGCGCTTTCTCTCTCCCGCTCTGTGCAGTAGGTTTTCATACTACCTTTCTAATGGAATTTTGAATCTTCAGTTATGTAACAGTTGCAGCCAAGGTGGTTAAAATATCTTACGTTCCCCCATTAAGAGTTTCTCCTTTTTTCTTGGCCATCTTCCAGACATATTCGCTATCATGTCCCTTATCCCTTTAAGTGAATGCATTACATTACCACTTCTCAAATGCAGTACGATGTACAGCATCTCCTCTTATTTACCCAATGGCTCCAATGTTTTAATCTTTCTCTTTTATTAAGGATTACAATCCTCCTATCATGTTCTTCCTTGACCCACCCTATTACTATGGAAATGAAGCATGATGTAGAGACAGATACATCTCCCAGAGATGTACGCTACTCTGGAATAAACTTCCAATTCATGTGAAGCAGAGCTCCTCACTGACCCTATTCAAGCACAACCTGGACAAATGGATGAGAGACTTCCAATTCGGGTCTATGTTAAATCATCAAACATTTAAAAAAGCGAACGATGATTTAGTGAACCCATGTAAGCAAAAGCTTACAATCTCGAACAGTTTGAACAGTGATTTTTTTCCAAGGGAAAAAAATTGCTGTTCCACAAAAAAAAATTGTGAAACATTACAAAAAGTGGGGGCTTCACCCCCCTACTTAAATATACCAACTCCGACATCGCATTACAGTCACGAAAACGGCAAAGTAACGGAAGCAGCCAAGTGATTTCTTTCCCAGGGAAAGAATTCGCTTATATGCCACTTTACTATTTTGCCTTTTCGTGCTTTCAAGTTCAATCAAAATGCATTTGACAGAATGCGTCTTTGATCATTTAATAGGAACCCTTCTAATTCACCTCAAGGGTGGCACCCATGTCTCTCATGGACAGGAGTAGTAAGTGTTTATCATACACTTGCTCTGTGAATTACATCTATCTAACAAGGAAAAATGAGGCAACTTGGGATTAACATTGTTAGGCTTAAAAAGGCTCTAGGGTCGCTAGCCTAGTAACCTCCTATGAGTCTATGTTATCACAGTAACAGTTTTATGCCATCATTATTACGGTCATTGCTACAATAAAGAGATTATTCTTCCATGAAAGCTGTCACTTCAGACAGCTTTTTGCATCACTTTTAGCCACTGGCACTCATTACACTTCACTATGACATTATAACACTGTTCCTAGTACTCTCAATACCGCAGCTTCCTGAATTTCCATGGATACTTTTAATGGAGGTATAGGATTCTAAATGCTTCAGGACAAATTCTGTTTGAGTCATTACAGAACAATATACCTCTTTGACAAGAGCCAGTTAACTAAACTTTGAAACATCACCTTTCTCTCTATTAAAACTCTGAAGTCTAACTTTACAGAAAGATGTAATACAAACGTTGTTCTATCTGAACAGCTAGCTCTAACAGAATGGACTCTGGTGTACAGATGGCTGATCAGATGACATCTGTTGCAGTTTACCCAATTATTGGAGTTTTGGTGGCCAAAAATACTTTTACTGTCCTTTTCTGTATACCCTAGTTAGTTTAAATGTTTGCTTAAGAAACATTTAAACCTATCACATTAACACTGCATTATTACTCATGAAGAAATGCAAAACATTACAGTTCAGGAGAGATTTCCTAGACAGTAAAGAAATCAGCCTTCAGGGCTATGTATATGTTTTATAAAGATCTGATGAATTTCATGACACATGTTCTAGCTTTCCTTGAGTGGTAGACAAAGTGCCTTCAAGAATGACACAACATATGCTACTCATTCAAGTTCCCTCTGCAGTTCTTTACATACTTCTCAACCTTAGAACATAAATCTGGACAAAGCCATAAATATTGGGAGGAAAGGTCCAAGAAATAGGGACAAATTTTAAATATCGGTGTCACAAACGTAGAACATTGATAGAACAGGTTTTGCATTAGCATGAATTCAAACTCAAAACATCTCATTTTCTGATTTCAATCTTTAATGATTTGTTAGAAAACCACAATTTTATGAAAAATGGAACAAAAAATGAGGCAAAAATCTGAACATTCTGTGAAAATCTGTACATTGAGAGCTATCGGTCTTTACATATCTGCACAACTGACTGGATCACTTTTCTAGACAGATTTGTATGAAATTCAGCTTCCTATGCTGTATAACTGACCTGACAATCATGAAGTTTGTGATCTCTCCTTCCTTCAACTAAGGTACTTGGCTGTTGCCTTAATCGCACCTAAATCTCCAGAGCCACCCTTCTAGCAACAGTCTTCCATTATAAAATGATTCTCTCTGCTGCAAGTCCAAGTGGCCTTCCTGTTGATCTCAGGACATCTTTACAGGACCTTAAAAGAAATGTGCCTATGCAAGAAAAGCATGCAACTGTAGAGGGACACAGAGGCAGTCTCCTAGAGACTACTGTGACCTAACAGATTCTAATGCTAAGCATTTAATGACGCAGCAGTGCTGGCTCTCATCATTGTTTTAGGGGAGAAAAGAGGTTACAAATCCTGCACATCTCTACATGAAATAAGTAACCTCCTCGGACAGGTTAGAGGAGAAAATATAGTCTAGTGGTTAAAGGCAATATGCTATGTTCTAGCACAAGTCTCGTTTACTATTCCAACTACAACCTGAAATTAAGCAAGGTAAGTAAACCAAATTTTATGTGCAACTGGTAGAAACAGAAAACAGTTGTTTGTGTGCCTGATGGCTCCAATGAAAGACTACAGGGACATCTGCATATGTGCAAACAAGACTCTGTCAAGTCAGCCATTCATAAGACTGCAGTTTTCAGTCATTGCACTAATCCCTTCATTTCTAATGCTCAGCCTCTTAACTCTTGCTTGTATTAGAATTATGGAAATTACCTTAATTCAGATTTCTCATAAAGATTCTACAACAGAAGATAAAGAAATGTGATAGAAGACAGTGAGAACTTCAAAAATATTCCTCAGTATGTGGTCAGTTGTTGGAATGTACATTGATGAATAAGTGTTCAAACTGCTACTCTAGAAAATCCAAGCTTTCAAATCAGCAGTTCTATGAACAGGTATGCTGGAGTGAACAGAAGAAAGAGAAATGGGGGGTCATTGTGTACTTCACAGACTGACTAGTAGTCTTTTCTCGAAGGCTGTGCATTTAAATTTGGAGATTAAGCGCCCCATAACGCTCTGGTCCAATTTTGATTCTAAAATTGAAAAATTTAGTTTAATTTGCATTCTTTAAATTACTATAGATTAAGGTAAATTCATAAGACTACCTTTTTTTACAATTGTTCTGACACCCCCGACAAACAAGGAAATGGAGTATTCATGTGTCTTTTGGTTACCATTGCTGTCAGAAATGACAGATGAAAATTTGATGGGATCTAGACGCTTACAATTTTATGATCACAAAAAGTACATTTCTTGCATAAGCTACAGGCTCATGAAAACACTTCAGTAAGGGTTCTACAAATTGCTTTACCCTTCAAACATATCCACATATCCACGTGTGAAAAGTGCTTTATAAATAGCATCAGTTGATTAGTATTAAAGTGCGCCAGTAACTTACAATTACAAAATAATGTGATGTGTGAAAATCAATTTCTGGGTAACAATTACGATGAAAGAAAGAAATGGGTGCATCGACTTACTTTTCAATTTGGATCTCACTTTGTTAGCAGTCTTCTTGATATCAGTCATCAATTCTTCCAATTCAGCTTTCGTTTCTGGAAAACAATCAGTGGAAGAAAAGTCTTTAAATATAAAGACAGGAACGTCACCACTAACACACAAAGATGCACACAAAAATATTAATATTATGCAACAGAGTAGCCTTGGGCACATAAGTAACACTTTGTACAGAAGGCAATTACTGCAAGAAAAACAGTCTTTCTATATTTTCTGGATACCTTCTGCGTATATAAATTAAGGGAACACATTCATCTGTACATATTAACACTGCAGTACTAGCACTAAGAGCAAACTCAGCCAGAATTAAAGTTGTGTCAAACACTGCTTTTCTGTGAATTTCATTTTACTGATAACAGATCACTAAAATGGAATTTCATCGATTTTGGTAGGATGCAAGCCTCTACATCTACACCCCACGCACCCATACTCAAGTAATACTCCGAGATCATTGACTTGCTCTTCTACAAGATAGTCTGAGCTGCCAGTAGTAATATACAAGTAGTAAATGTACAGGACTAGGGGTATAGCATCCTACATGGGGATTATACCTACAGGAGAAAACATTTTTTCTAATTCTTTTTCTGGTTTGTGCAATTTATGAGCTATGAAAAATTTAAAGTTCCAGTTTCTTGCAAAGTTAGAAAGACAAAGAAGATGGACACTGTTCATAAGGGATATTGGCAACACCCTGCTGACTACTCCACAGGACATCAAAAGCAGTGTCTGAATGAAGCAAACCCACAGAAGCTATACTGCCACAGAGACTGCCTATTATGGACGATGAAGAAGAGCTCACAGTAGAAGCAGTAAGAACACCACTATGGAAAAAGGAGTCAGAGAAAGAAGCAGGCTCAGAGGAGATCACGTCAGAGAAGATTAAGTTATTGGGTGAGCTAGGGGAGAAATGCCACCTGAGGGTATTCACAGCAGTATACAGGGAAAAGTGTAACCAAGATGACTGGAGAATAAGTATTCTAGTGCCAGTGTACAAGAACAAATGGGACATTCACAACCGTGGACAGTATTTAATTATCAAACTCCTGTCACACAGTATGAAAGTGCTGGAGAGTGTGACTGATAAATTAATATGCTGAGTGACAAAGTAAGTTGGAAGATGAGCAATTTGGATTCAAATTCGGAAGCAGCACAACTAAATGTTTAGAAAAAGACAGATACCTGAGAAGCTAGAGATGAGGAAAAAGAGTCCAACTGAACATTTTTAGACTCACAAAGGTTGTTCTGGACAGTCCTATGATGGTTCAAAGTCCAAGAAACATCAACAGAATTACTGCAGGCACAGCCGGCCTTAGGCATAGGCACCGTACAGGCCAGCCTCAGAAAGGGCACTACTTTTAACTATTTATTTATTTTTTTAATTAATAAAATTCCTCTCGCTCGGCTCCCTGTTCAGGAAGTCCATAGCGAGAGAGGGGTGAGCGCCCACCCACTTACTTACAGCTGCAGGTTGGCTCAGAAAAAAAAAATTACGGCACACGAGTTTGTTACCTTAAGGAGCCCAGCCCTGACGCACAACCTTCAACGAAGGTACTCCCCTTCATGCATGTCTCCACACAGAAGACGCTTTAGCTGAGAATCGAACGGGACTACGTCTTACTGTGCGATGACAACGCTACTGCAGTATGAAAAGCTCATTCAGTTAAACTGAATCAGTTTGTTTGTGTCTTTCAGCTTATATATGAATAAGTATTCAGAGATTACGATGTTACACCAGCTACAGTCTATGACAACAGACTAGTGCATTTGCAACTTTAGTCTATGACTACTGAACAGAGCAATTTAAAGCTATACCATTATTCAATACCTCAGGATGAAAATAAAATATAACAAGAAAAGCAAGAAAATGATATAATGTAGTTATCATAGGAGCTAGCTGATGAGAGACACAGATAAGTTTATCAGACATGTTTGAGGAAGATTTGAGCTTAAGAATGTTAGACATGCTTACTGTTGCACTCACGTTGAAATTCCTAGTTTACTTTCTTACATTTACAAAGTGCACACAGACAGCAATGCCTGCAAGAAATGACAACAAAGCATTGGACTTTGTTATGCTGTAACACAATGCTTCTAACGATAAGTGTAACTTCTGTTCAGCAATCCATTAGCTGAATTAGTTGATAAAAGCTAGTACAAAAGTGA
Organism: Protopterus annectens; assembly: GCF_019279795.1. Taxonomy (NCBI): domain Eukaryota; kingdom Metazoa; phylum Chordata; order Ceratodontiformes; family Protopteridae; genus Protopterus; species Protopterus annectens. Next base: position 521,536,700 of record NC_056747.1, on the reverse strand, counting down.
AGTAACTGTCAGACTGCATATCTATCTGTGAAAAAGTCTTTGAACAATCTTTAAAGCATTTAAGCAGTATGATCAGTCTTTTAATTGCATATGCTCCTTTGAAGGCCAGACCCTCTAAATTTAACCAAAAATTAGCACATAGAGCTTAAAAATAGTTAATTAAAAGTCCTTCCCTTAGCCTTGTGTAGGCAGGAAGAAGGCATTTTCTGTTGTAATGTTGAACCTCCCTAATAAATCAGCATCAATACTGGGGTAATTAACCCTCAATTAATTTTCCTGTCTTTAAACTTTCTGTAGAACCTAACACTTCATATGACTCTGAACATCACACCCAAAGCATCAAAAATTATAAAAATGTTTAGTCCAAATATTAGTCCATATTGTGCTGCTTAGCACTATGCAGAACCCCTACAGTTATTAACCCAACTGTCTGTTCTGCAGGAAGCCTCCCCCAGATGTCTAACGCTTACCTGACTAAGTGCTTGAGATGTAAGATTGTATCTGAAGGTCTATGTACTACTAAATTTCCTAATAATATGGGAATGGCGAGACTTATTTACATTGTTTTTGTGAATTTGTGAATTTGTTTGATTGTCACAATTTTGAACTTATGAAATTGAACATTTACATGCAAAATCAAGTATGATTTACTATTTGACAATTATGCATGACTGTACAATAATGTATGTGATAAGTACATAAGCAAAGTGCAATTATTCTTAATAAGCATAAAATGAAAATTGATAAGGATGTTAAACAGTATGAAAGTAAGGTAGGTTATCCTATTAAAAATACAAAACATCATGAGATTGATGGTGAGAATGTGCAAAGGTCTAAACATTACAGTCGAAATGATAATATTATTAGTAATATCAGTTCCCTGGAGAGAATGAGGCAAGTGCTAAAGGGGGAAGAGGTTGATTATGATTGTAATTTAAATAATCACATGGATTTTCCTCCACTTCAGAAGATGGAGTAGTTGGAGACTCATTCAGGCCAACCAAATGAAAAGACCTCAAACATAGAATCACACCCATGTCAAGGACTCCATGTATCCCCTGCCAGAATTTGAGAGGCAGGAGGACAGGAGCAAAGGAAAGAGGGAAGAGGAAGTAATTAAATCTGATTTTGATGGCAATGTGCTATCACATAATACTTTTAATATTTTTAACTATAGCCATCTATTTTATTAGATAATTTTGGATATCCCTCTGATTGGCATAATGGTTAAGGCATTTGCCTTATAAACCAAAGGTGAAGGGTTTGATTCAGGCTTAAAATGGTCCACAAAGGCAGTTAACCTAGTACTACTCTATGAACTCTATAACTGAGTCATTGCTGTAACTTAAACCGTACATCAAAAAATTGAATCTAGCAGTATATTTTAATGAAGTACACAGAGAGAAGTATCTAGTGATACATATAGGGGTGCAGGATTTAAAAAGAAAAGTGTATTTAATCCTGCTTTGTACCCTATTGTTCAGGCATTTAAAAAGCCTTTGAGGATGATTTTTATATATTAACAGGAAGAAAACTAAATTTTACCACCTTCAACCTCAGTAGGAATTAGACTGTTCTAGGTTCTGTTAAGACTGGCAAATCAATTTGCATTGTGAAATCTGACAGGAGGTGGTATTGTCATCTCTGAAGCAATCAATTATTCTGGTGTTATGTTGAATATTTTGCAAGATGAAAGGACTTACACATGTGTATCTAGAAAACTAATTCATATTTCATATAGAAAAACTGATTTACAATTAGATGATTACATTATTGACAGGAAGATTTCACTTAACTAAGTTTTTGAAAAATTCCAAACCAGTGACCCCCCACTAATTTGGGGATACTGAAAGTGCATCAGGTATTGAACAGCCACCATTTAGACCACCTATTATAGTGAAGTCTTTAGAATCCTAAAACCTGTTTTTCACAAACATACTCCTATGTTAAAGGACTGTTGTAATTTGTAAGGGAAATTAAAGGATAACCTATGGAATGAAGATTTAGTTTCCCTCATAACTGATCTTATAGGACTTTTTACCTGTAAACCCATGGAGGAGGGTACCAGATTATTCCTGAAGGCCTTCTAACTTGTGATGTTATTAGATGGAGAGAAATTAGCATAATATGGATCTCATTTCCATGCTTTTGGACAAAAACTATATGTTTTTTGTTTTTTTTTTATGAAGGAGAAACCTTTAAGCAAATGATAAGAATAGCCATGGGGTGATATGACCCACTTCATGCAAACATGATATTTTATACTTGGGAATTATTTAATATTTTAATTATGATTTTTGTTTGTCAATATTGCAAGTTGTATTTAATATACCTGGACAATATTGTTATGTTATGGGACAGGGTGGAAGTTTATGTCTATGATTTTATCAAACACTTACACAATACAACTGCCTTTCTCAAATTTACATTCAATTTTAAGAAAAAAAAACAGGTGATTTTTAAATATTAATATTAAGCATTCTAATTCTGGCTTTGTTTCTAACATCAGTTGAAATCCAACATTCAATAATGCATATTTAACAAAAAAAAAAAGAAAGTTTATACCATGGGAAATGAATTAGCTTAGCCAGGATAATTTGAAATGTGAATGATTGCATTTAAATAATTGAAGGAAAAGACTGAAGTGGCCTTCTTGGAGAGTGGCCTACCTGTGGGTGGTGCATTAGTATGGAGTGGGTGGGGCTTAAGCCATTTCAGCTAAGGCCGGCCCTGACTGCAGGCTATATATATATATATATATATATATATATATATATATATATAAAACAATTATACAAGCGCCAACAGTACTCAGCCCTACAGAGCGGTTTTCCTAATGGGGGTGAGTGTACATCAGGGTACTGCTCTAAACCCACTGCTGTTGATACTGATGGACTACATTAGCAGACAGCATGGCGAGGAAAGACCATCAAGGCTGCTGTATGCAGATGATGTGGCATTACAGACTCTGAACAGGAAGGTCAGCAAATGATAGGAGAAAATGGTATGCAAAACTGAAGTATGGAATGGAACACAATACAGATAAGACAGTTTCCTTGGCAACAATTGGGATAAATCAGAAGGTGAAAACAGACCAAAGAGAAAATAGTGGAGCAGGTTAAGAGCTTCAAGTATCTGGAGAGGGATATTTGAGAAGGGATATCTGAATTAAGAGGTCAAAACTAGAATCCGAGGGGTTTCAGCCAACTGGCAGTGTGTGTCAAGGTAGTGTGAGACAGAAGAATGCTGAAGAAGCTGAGAAATGAGGTGCAGAGAAACCTGGGCATTAAGGGCAGAGCAACTGAGGAAGCTACAAGTGATAGAAATAGTGTCCAAAAGAGGTGGAAGGATGTATACTGTGGGACAAACACGAAATAAGCACATCAGATCAGAAACCAATGTAGCTCCAGCTTGCAGAGTAGGTAGAGGAGAACCCATTATAGTGGTTTTGGCACATGTAGGAAAGATGAGGACATGGTGAAGATTTGGGAGAGGTAGGAGGAAAGTAAGAAGAAATGAAGACATCCAGCAGAAGCATTGCTGGATTGTGCGAATGAAGACCTGTGACAGTTTGATTTGACTGTTGAAGATGGTAGGAATACGTCATTGATGGATTGTGCGAGTGAAGACCTGTGCCCGTTAGATTTGACTGTTGAAGATGGTAGGAATACGTTACAGAATGAGAGAGAGATGACAACAGTTGATGCAACACCCTGATACAGTTGATGCAACACCCTGATACCAAGTAGAAAATGGAAAAAATGGGGCTGATGAGTTTTCACATTCCATTCACCTTTTCATCACAAACACAAAATACCACCCAGAAAGAGAATACATCCCCAGATAACAGCTGTTTGTCCCAGCTAGATTACCCAATATGCGGTCTAATGGATAAGTTATAATTCCTCGTTAACCACTAATATTTCTTCCAATACTCCAACAAAGGTGCTATATGCATTATCACACGCATACCAAATTCCGCCATTTATTTATTTTACATTTGTTTACTGGGAAATTCCCAGTGGGCAGGCTGCCCATTTTCAGTGGAGGTCCAGGGAGAAAAGCCCCATTATTAAAAGTTCAAGATTATTAAAATAGGAAGGATGAATTACTGTACGTATACAATAAAAAGCATACATAACACAATGTAGTCATACACAGTTCCAGTAGTTACATTACTGGTAGTTATATAAAGTAATTTGTGGCATGTTATACAGTGTATTGAGATACAGTCGAATACACAAGTGACAGTGATAACACTGAGATAAAGAGGAAAAAGAACAGTTTGAGATTAGAAGGAATGGAGAATAGAAGTAAACGCCGAGTCTGACCTGTATATGTAGATTAGAAGGACTGGAGAATAGAAATAACAAAAGCCGAGTCTGACCTGTATATGTTTATGTTGCTAGTTTTCAAACAAAGGCAAGTGTACTCAAAGTATTTCAGTGAATACAATATAAAGCTGCCATTATCATGTACAATTGTAGGATTTGATTTGAGGGGTAGTAAAATATAACAGGATAGTGTACATATTAAAGAGAATAAAACACCATTATAAGACACAAGTGGTATTGATTTCCATATGTTTATGCCATCCTAGGTTTGCCTTTTTGGGGTAGGCCACATGCTTTGTATATATTGTGTGAGTAGTTTAGCCTGGGTCAGAACAGGTATACATCCATGAGCTAGCTAAATGGGATTTGAGAATTTTTTTGAAGTTGGCTTAGTTGGCCGTAGTTCTGATATTTTTAAATTACAGCTTCTTTAGGAAGACTATGTCAGGTATCAGTGCAGTACAGTTGTGTAAGTAAAACTTACTATGACAGTGAATGTTTGAATAATCACTGCTGCAGTAGCACTGACTACATGGGTTATATCCTGCCAAGGATACGAGCCAGCGGGCAACAAAAGCTTCAGGGCACCTTCCATAGACACAAGCTCATCAGTCAGCTCGATAGGGTGCAAAGCTTTTTAGAGTTTCCCTGCTAGCAGAGGGAGGGAAGCTGACTGATAGGGCAATGAAGGAACAAAACAAATAAATGCCCATACCCTGGCATTAAAAAAAAAAAAAAAAAACACCAAAAAACAAGGGGGATGGAGGGAGGGAGCAGCTCCTGCAGCAGTGATAATTTGAGTATCTACTGTTATGATAAGTTTACTTACACAACAGTACTATGTTTATCGTATTGATCACTGCTGCAGTAGCCTTAGTTAAATGGGTAGATTACCTTAGCTTACAACATATATAGGAGGTGGAAGGAGAAGGGTCCAGGAGGCTGTGGAGAACGATCCTAGCAAAACTTGATCTGGACTTAGAAAAGGAATCAAGCTTATAGTCCTTTTTAAAAGGATGTACAGAGGACCAAGTAGCAGCTTCTAGAATACTTCCAGAATCTTATCCTTTCCAAAAAGCCATAGATGAAGCCAAGGGCCGGATAGATTGGGCATTTACCGTGCCTGGAACAGCTCTGTTAGAGAGTGTAACAAAAGTTAATCTTAGGTCAACCATTTATAAATAGTTTGTTTTGACACTGGTTGTCCCTTCTTATCTTCCCAAGAACTGAGCAGTTATAATGATTTGAAATATAGTTCTAACAAGTAAAGAGAAACACTGTGGTGCACTGTGTTCAATACACAAAATCCAAATATCAAAAACAAAATAGAACACAGTTACGTAAAACCACCAGAATTTATTGCAGCAAAGCTTTCGGGTTCCCCTTCCTCAATGCTATAAAAAAAACATTTTAATTCACATTTATATAGTATACAACAGTTAATCATATGACACAGCCAACCAATGGAACAGTTAAAAACATTTAAAAGGACCTATACACTAAATTAATACAAAAAATACATATATATCAAAAAAAAAAAAAAAATATATATATATATATATATATATATGTGTGTGTGTATACTTTCAATTAATGCAACCTATGCTGTTTTTTAGTTAGCACAGGCTTCAGACTTACTGCATTATTAATGCCTGGACATCTGCTTGTAGTTTTACTATCCTTGAATATTCTATATTTTCCAATGTATTATCACCTCCCCTCATTTTATGTTGAACAACCTTTATTACTCTGAATTTAAAGCTATGGCCATTAGTATTACTATGTATTTGTTTTGCTAACGCGTTAGTGAGAACATTTCTTCTAATCTCTGACTTATGCTCTATTATATGATCTTTTAGCCTTCTACTACTCTTACCAACATAGAAAGCAGGACATTTGATACACGTAGCTAAATATACTATATATGTTGTATTACAATTAGCATAGCATTCAAATTTATAGGAAAATCCAGTAACTGGATGTCTAAATTCTATGTCAGATAGTAGATCTTCACAACAGCTACAATTGTAGCATGGGAATGTACCTTTCTTATTGGTCCTAGTGCTAGTACCAGTGCAATATAATCTAAGATCTTTATAACATAACCTTTGCTTAAAATTTCTTTCATTTCTATAAGCAAAATATGGCCTTTCAGTTATAATATTTTTAAGTTCAGGCATCGATAACAATATATTCCAATTCTTTCTTATTATATTGTCTACACCTTTGGATCTAGTGTTATAACTTGTAATATATCTCAACTTGATTATTGGCACTAGGTGTCACCCATTACTTGCCTTCCTTCACTAAAAAATGGGGCTGTCATATCTGCTCTTTCATTCACAACATCCTCCATTATATCATTTATACTATCTGTATTATATACCCTCTCAGCAAATTCTTGCTTAAGATCGTTTATTGGTCTCAGACATTCATCCATATTAGTGTTCAACCTACTAACTCTGCAAAGCTGACTTTTAGCTATACTTTTAAATGTATGGAGGGCATGCATACTGTGTGTGTGTGTATCTCTATTAGCATGCACTGATTTTCTATGCACAGATGTTTCTACCTCTCCATTGACCATATATAAATGAATATCCAAGAATGCAATATTGGTCTCCGATACATTCATTTTAAAATGTAGAAATTCAGTTGTCCCTTCTAAATAAATAAAATTCTTCAAATTTTCTATAGTACCTTTCCACAAGATAAAACAATAGTCCACAAATCTTTTGTAGAACAATAATTCTGGAACACAAAATCCATTTCCCTTGTAGACATACTTGTTTTCCCACTGATTTAATAGAATATTTGCATAAACATTAGCCATCGGAGTGCCAAAAATGTAACTGCTCACTTCACTCTATACCTCCCAAGCTCCCCTCCTCCTTCTCTACTGGCTAACCTTCATACCTTTCCAAATTTCTCTCATAGTCATACATTGCTAACATAACTAACAACTTCTCCCAACCCTATGCGTATTGCCTATCATCCTCCCAGACACTCTCTTTAACGTCCAAGTTGCTTAATTGAAGGACTACCTACTTGAATGCATTCTATCTATTGTTTGAAAATTCAACCCTTTGTATGTAAATCAAAATTATCTTTGTATTTTATTTGTACTTTTAATTGTTTGATCATTATGTCTTGTAACATTGTATTATGGAGCTTTTCTCCCTGGGCCTCCACTAAAAATGGGCTCTTCAGCCCAGTGGACCTCCCCGGTCACCAAACTGGAATAAATAAAATAATTAAATAACTTAAGCTAAATTAAAAAATATCCAGTTACATCAAGTTTAACCCATAAGGAACCAATGCATTATATTTCAAAAAAAAAAAAAAAAAAATATATATATATATTCCTTATGTAACAGTTTAGCAGAACATTTTAAGTATTTTCATGGGGCAAAGTAGAAAGTTTACAGGCGACTATATTAGAGTACATTAAAAATGACCAATATGATGGTGTTCAGATAAAAAATAAACTGTTATATAAGGAATCTATATATATTTTGAAATATAATACATTGGCTCCTTATGGGTTAAATTTAGAGTGTAACTGGAAATTTTTAATTTATCTTAAATTGTTTAATTAGCTAATTATGTGATTATTTTAGGAGTATTTAAGGCAGGTGGTTGTTTTAAGTGCTCATACTCCTTGAAAGCTGTGAAGCAGTGACGTTACAGAAAATAAAATTAATCTTATTTGGACACAGGTCGGTCATTTGTGCTACTGTGGTGGGATTTTGTGGTTGTGTTTAATACATTTTTTCTACATGGCCAGTGATCCGAAAATTAACCTGCCTCATATTTTTCGTGATTCCAGTATGCATAGTACACAGCATTCTTTGGACAATTATTTGATTCATTCAGGAGAAAGAACTTACCTTCTCCTCTGTTGGGAATAGACTCCTTGCCATCACGAGAGGCATTACAAGGTTTTGGGATAATGGGAAAGTGACAGAAATCAGTGTTGTGATAATCCATTTAATGTGGTTGGCCACAAATATACTTCTACGTTGTCACCAGAAAGCTAGGTACTGTTGGAACAACTGGAAAAGTTAATTTTTAAAGATACTGCTGTGTTTTTTTTAACATTCAAAGTTTGCAGAGATATGTTGACTTGGACATTACTCCAAGGGGGCTGCAAGCATTTAAAAATCCTTCTCCTTTTGATCTGACTAATGAACAGGACAAGCAACTCCATAGGAAGTGGATAGCAGCAGCAAATAGATACACAGTAGAATGGATTACCATACTAGTGGAAAGAAATGGGTTGAAACAAAGAGATTTGAAAGAACAGATAGTTAAATACATGGTCCAAGTTATCTTCTCTTTCTGGCCAAAATTGTATTGACACTTTCCCAATAGACATTAAAGATAAATTAAATAAATATGAATCTGATATTGAGGAAAGGAAAAAAAGTAAAACTAACAAGGGATCTCCGTGACTATGAAAATGGTACGGCCTTTTTGTCGAGAACCAGTCAGAAGAGACAGAGGAATTATGTGAGGTTTCCACAAGAAGAAAGAACAAGTTACAGCTATGGTAGTTCATTTTCAGCATCGGAGGGCCAGGATACTTCATATGAAGGGGAAAACAGAGAGTACAAAGGCTACCTTCCACTTCCAGCAGCACAAAACATAGAGGAATTTAAGCAAAGATTTCGGAATGGTGCACAGAACTCCCAAGGAGGTTTCCAGGGGAGGTAACGGCAACGTGAACAAGGAAATTGGGTCCAGAAAGACTTTCAGCCCTACCAATGACCTACAAGAGGATAATGGACAATAATTATGTGTTGAATCTGTCTGGGGTGGTTTTATCTTATGAGGATTTTGCTGTGTTAAACTGTGGGTTAAAGTTTGTACCAACTGTCCTGCCACATTTGCATGATATTAAATGTGATATTTTTAAACTAGTTATGAAGTTACATTTGAAGCATTTCTTTTTTAATAATTCTATTGGTCAGGATGATGTTCACATTGGAGATGAACAGACGTGGTAGTGATGTTAGTAATGCTAGTTTTTATTCGTGTTATTCAGGTGTAGAATGCTTACTGTTTGCTGGACACCAGTCACATTGAGTCTAAGAGTACCTTCATGCTTCTTTTTTGAATGGAGGGGTTAGACAGTTTTCCTCCATGTTAAACTTTGCTGTAGATAAGAAATTTAAAGTATTCCAACAACAAATAGGAGATTTAAGATAATTTAAATAAACGGGAGTGGAAAGCATTGAAAAACTTAAGTGAACGTAGAGATTTAGTATTCAAACCCACTAACAAAGGAAACAAAGGAAACAAAATAGTTTTAATGCATTATGTGCAATATCTGGACATGTGCTTTAAACATCTACTAGATGAGGAGGGTTTATTGTGTGGTGGATTCTGCTATATATACTGCAGCCTTAAAAGAATATGATAAATTAATAAAGGTTTTAGGTTGGGATATTTCTCCAAAGTAGATGTGTAGAAAAAGTTCAACCGGGAGAACTGCAGTATGGCATATTTTACTGCTTACCTAAAGTTCATAAGGATTTATTGAATACCCCAGGTCGTCCCATAATTGCAGCTAGGAATTATTTTCTTCACAGTTTGGGAATTTTTTTGCATTCCTTCTTATTACCAAAGGTTGTTTGCTTTCATATGTAAAAAATGTTTTTCATTTTTTAGCTAAAATTAATAGTATTCAATGGACAAAAAAAAATTTTGGGTTATACTGGATGTCAAAAGCCTGTATACCAGTATCAGACAGTTTTGGTATGGAGGCTTTATGTTTTTTTTCCTGGGAATAGTCCCATGGCTGAATATATCATGGAATTGGTGTACTTCTGTCTAAATAATAATTATTTTTAATTGAATGGACAGTTATATCAAAAACAAGGCACAGCCATGGAGGCAGCTTTTGCCCCCATGTATGTGAATTTGTGTATGGGCCTGTTTGAAAAAGAGTACATATACCAAAACAGAGTTTTACCATCGATATGTTGTCAAATATTACACATTTATAGATGACCTGATGTTTTTATGTGAAGGGGGTAATGAGCGTGTGGATCATTTTGTCCTGATTTACAACATAATAGGTTCAATTTACGATTTGATGGGCTAAAAGTGAATAGCATAGTGCCTTTTTTGGATGTGGTGATTGATATAAGTAGTGGTAATGGGCTTAGGACCACTGTGTATTTTGAAAATTCCAGGAAGGCACTCAGTATTTACAAGCACACAGTTGTCATCCCCCTCATGTTTTACAGGCTTTACCACATGGTGAATTCCTTAGAATTTGTCGACTTTGCCATAATGAAATAGATTTTATGAAAGAAAAGGATAGAACCCTCATGATGTTTATAGACAGAGGTTACCATGAGGGTATGTTGCAAGAGCACCTTAACACTTTGGAGAGGGAACCCAGGAAAAGATACTTGGGACAGGTCTTGAATAATGGTAGGATGTCCAGTGATATGCAAAGAATGCATTTTGTTACCTTGTACAGTGTTTTTAGTTCTAAATTGATGGACCTGGTTAAACTTTATTAGGGCTATTTAGAATCCCTTAGAGATTTTTCGGAATGGGGATGTGTGGTACCCATGACATCATACAAAAGAGGGAAAAGTATTAGAGACTTTTGGGTACACGGTAGATTTGTTGCCCCTGTGGATCATATTCCTGATGCTGTAAAGGTACAAAACGCTGTGGAAAATGTAAAAGTTGTAAATATATTAAATTGTTTTTCAAAAATCAATGGTGTAAGATTTGAAGCAAATGGGATGTTTAATTGTGAGACTCAGGGCATTGTATATGCCCTTGGATGTCTTTGTAATAAGTTTTATATAGAGGAAAGTAAGAGACCTTTTAAGGTCAGACTTTTAGAACACATGTGACATAATTAAAGGTAGACAGGAAAGTCCTATAGTAGAACATTTTAAGTATTTTCATGGGGCAAAGTAAAAGGTTTACAGGTGACTATATTAGCGAATATTGAAAATGACTAATATGATGGTGTTCAGATAAAAAATAAACTGTTACATAAGGAATCTATATTTTGAAATATAATACATTGGTTCCTTATAGGAAGATTTTTAATTTAGCTTAAGTTATTTAATTAGCTAATTATGTGATTATTTTATGTGTATTTAAGGTAGGTGGTTGTTTTAAGTGCTCATACTCCTTGAAGGCTGTGAAGCAGAGACGTTATAGAAAATAAATCTTTTTTGGACACTGGCTGATCATTTTCACTACTGTGGTGGGATTTTGTGGTTGTGTTTAGTACCAAAGTGGTCTATGGACATTCATTATATGAAATGCCCTTCATTCAATGTCTCCCTCCATTTTAGGTTCTGGAAAGAAAACTGGGAGGTGGATACTTTGACAAAGTAAACTCAGATACCACTTTAGGCATACAAGGATTAGTTCTAAAAGGAACCTTGTCCCTCTGGAAAACAAGGAGGCAGTTGCACATTTTAACAAAGTTCTTGAACTCCTTGATTTGCATGCACCTGCCCGTTCAAAGAGAACAAAAGCAAAAACTACACCATGGCTTTCTAAAGAGTCTAGACTAAAAATTACCAGTAGAAACACATTTTGGGCACTATGGCGCTCTACTGAAGACCCCCAAGATCATGTTAAATACAGGCAAGCTAGAAATGAAACTAAAAAAATCCATTTTACAAGACAAAAAAACAATACTATTATAATTTACAAACAGCGTACCAGAACAATCCTCAGACGTTATAGGTAGGTCTGAATAATCTACTTCATCCCAGAAAAACTTCTACCCCATCCGCACTGCTACCATTGATAAACCTCCAGAGGATGTTTCAGACAGTTTTAACCGTTTCTTTACCGAGACAATTCAAGCCCTAGCTAGCCAATTACCTCCTAGCTCCCCTAACCCTGATAGTACCACCCCATGAACCTACTCTTGTTCAGCTTCCAACCAGTGTCCACGTCACTTATCCGTAACCTGATCAACAAATTAAAACCCACCACACTCTTCGGCGATCAACTCCCTGCAGAGTACCTTCGAAAATCAGCTGCTATTGCCTACCCAGTATCAATACTAATTAATCGTACCATAGCAGAGGCTAAAATTCCCACCATTTGGAAAACATCCTATGTAATCCCACTACATAAAGGAGGCTTCTCCAGTTATAGACCAATAGCTATACTTTCTCCACTTGCAAAGATTATGGAAAAATGTATACACAAACAATTCAAGCACCACCTAATCCAGAATCACCTCATGGCAGACACCCAACACGGCTTCCATCCATACCACAGCACAACTTCAGCCCTACTAGCTTTTACCAGTACCATAAACAATAACCGTAATAATCACATATCCTCAGCCCTCTTCTTGGATCTTTCCAAGGCATTTGACATGGTTGACCACCAACTTCTGATTCACACCCTGCAAACATTCTATCTGACGCCCTTTAATGGTTTAAATCCTACCTCAACAGGAGGCAGCAGGCTGTTCTTTGGCAGAACAAGCTCTCTAACCTACTAACACCCTTGGAGTACCACAAGGCTCTATACTACGGCCCCTACTGTTTTCCATCTTTATTAATGACTTGTATACCGTCATCCCAAATGTCAGCTGTATCCAATTTGCTGACTCCACCCTGATTTGCTCAGCTACATCTCCTACAGATTTATGGTCTGCTACCCGGTCCACCTTTAATACTATGGAAAACTGGCTCTCTGAATGTCTATTGATACTAAATCCCAAAAAAAACTAAAATGCTGTTATTCTTACCAACACAAAGGTCTGCTGCTTTTACCTTTACCATAAATGCAAATGATGGCACAACAATCTCCCCCGACCCCTCTACAAAACTATTAGGTGTCATTATTGATGACCTAAAATTCAACCTACATGTAAACCAATTGATCAAAACCATCAATAGTAAACTAGGGTCACTTTACAGAATAAAAGCCTTCCTCACCCCTCCAGCTCTCTTGTTATAAACTCTCAACTTGTTATAATCACATTGCCAGGTTTGTCACTGGCCTGCCTTTTAGGACACACCACTGCATCAGTCTTAACCAGCTTGGGTGACTTGAACTACCCAGTCTAATCCAATATAACCTACTGATTATGACTAATAAAATCCTTTATAATCTGGATAATACTCCAGCACTTAAAAATCTCATCACTCCCTATAACAATCCACAACTGCTTCAATCCTCAAACAGACTACTAATTCAGACAATCAAAATTAACAATGCAGCCGGTGATTCCCTCTTTGCAAACTCTGCAAGCAGAGCTTGGAACTCACTTCCAGCTGATATTACTTTGCTCTCCACCCTAGGCCAATTTAAAAGTAGAATCAAACAACATCTGGCACAAAACTGGCTTAGCCTGGCTAACCCTCATCAAGAATGTGTAAAATCTATTAATCAGATTACTGTTGAACTTACCTCTGTCACCGGGTAGCAACTCTAACCTGCTGAGCTTGGCTATTCATGTTTGCTTATGTATTCTTTGTCTATACCATATTTATAAAATGTTTTCATTGTTTTTATTGTATTTGCTTACATTGGAGCTTTTCTCCCTGGGCCTCCACTGAAAATGGACATGAATCCAGTTGGACTATCCCGGTCAACAAATGTAAAATAAATAAACAACATAGTGTTGACTAACCATAAGAGCTTGCAACTCCGATACCCTTCTTGCAGAGGTCAGAGCAACCAGAAAACTGTTGTGTTTCAAGAACCTGAAGTTAGCCAAATTAGCTGGTTCAAATGGAACAAGCGTTAGCTTCTCTAACATAAAAATTAAGACCCCAAGGAGGGGCTTCTGGTTTTCTTGCAGGACTCTTATGCAAAATCCCTTGCAAGAACATTTTGACAAGAGATTGCATTGAAAGAGGAGTATCCATGGGTAGATGTGGTGAAATGGTTAATAAATGAATACTGATAGAGGAATAAGAAGGTTCATAGGATAGTAACTCACAGATATTGTAAAGCCAGAGAACAATTAGTCCTGATTGGTTATGTTGGTGGCACCAACAAGAAAACATTAACAACTTGCTAAAATATGATTTTCTAGTAGCAGGCTTTCTTGCCTCCATTAGAACGTGTGACACGTCCTTAGTAAACAGAAGCCTAAAAGGAATCAAAGCCCTATAATCCAGGCAGTCAACTGAAGATTAATGTCAGGGGTGCATCAAACACCACCTTTTTTATGTAAGAAGATCCAGTCTGGGAGGAAGCTTGTGGTAATTGCCCCTGGCCATTTCCAACAGATGGAAGAACCACAGTTACCTAGGCCAGGAGTGACTCAACAGAAAGATCTTGTGGGATAGTCTCTGAAATCTTTATAAGTACCCTGGATATTGGTGGAAAAGCACACAGGAACATACCTTTTTTTCCATGGACAGGAATCTGTCTGCCAGACCTTGTTGCATGGAGTCCTGGAACAGAATGTTGCCAGTTGATTGTTCATAGAGGAGACAGAGATCTACTTGAGGAACTTCCTACAGACATATTAAATCTTGGAAGAACCCCCCCCCCAATCTAGTTTCCATTTGTGAAGTTCTGCCCTGATCCTGCTCAGCTTGTCTGTCACAAAATTTTGCTCTGATAGAATTGTAGGATTCCTATATAGTGAGATTGTGCCTTGAAGCTATAACCCAAGCTAACATTGCTAGTCTGTAAAGGGGGTATAACCTAGTTACCCTTTGTTTGCTGATGTAGCACACGACTTGGGTATTTGTCTGTAACCACTTGAAGAGGTCACAGGGACCAAAGATGGTTTAGAGAATTGAGTGCCTTTGATCAGGACAAACATCTCATTGAAATTTATGTTCTTGTGTTTGTCCTTTGTGTTCACACTCGTACACTTTTATTCCTTCGGAAAGTGCTCCCAAACAACGTCCAAAGCATCTGTGGTGACTGGCTTCTTTGGAACAGAGAAGGAAAAAGGGAGACCTGGACTTAAGAATAACTGTTTTCTCCACCAAAATATTTCTCTTTTGACAAACCCCATCACTGGGATTTAAAAAGATAAAGGGCTTTTATATTGGCACCAAAGAGATTTCCGATACCACTATTTCTCATATGGAGTCTTGCTACGGGTATCATGATCACAGATGCACGAGATAAAATCCTGAGGTATTCCCTCACAGTGACTGAAGTCTGAGCAGAAAACCTTAGAAACAGATGTCGATGTAGATACAAATCTATTTTTTTTTCATGCAGAAGAAAAGCTCTTGGAATGGAGGTGTCTAATTGATGTCCCAGGAACACAATTCTGTGTGAAGGAGTCAAGAAAGACTTTTGAATGTTCTCTTGGAATACCAGCTTGTGTAAGACATCTCTTAACCAACAGAGCCATTCCTAACACTTTGAAAAAGACTCTGCAAAGATAAGCAAGGCATCTAAATATTGAAAAATGTGGATACCTTGTAGCCTGCAATGAGCTGTAACTGGAGCGACACACTTTCTGAACACTCTTGGGTGCAGTCCATAGTCCAAAGGGTAATGCAGAGAACTGATGTGATCCAAACACACACAACCTTACACATTTGAAGTCTAGATGATCAGGGATGTGACCGGTATCGTTTAAGTGTAGTATTAGCAAAAACCTGAAAGAGCAGATGTAGCAAGTTGTGAAGTGATATTTTGAATTAAGGCACCATGACAAACAGGTTTAGAAAGGAAAAATCCAGAACTGGTCTCCAAGCATTTCTTTCTTTGGCAAAAGGAACATCCTTGAATAAAAACCCTTCCCCACCTGGGAAGAAGGAACTGGTTCTATCACACCTTGGGACAGCATGTGATAAACAGGTAGAACCAAGGAAGTCTGATCTGGAGGAAGAGGAAAGACCCCCTAGAAAGGAGGAATTTACTCCCACTGCCATTGTCAACCTTGATGATCGACTTTCAGAACCCATTTGTCTGAAACTATCTGTTGTCAAAGAGAAAAAAAAGGAGATTCAGAATTTCTGGAAGAAAAAGGGGTCGGGGTGGGAAGGGTTCACAAGGTCTCAAACAGTCAGATTTTTTGGACTGTGCTTAGTTTTGGGAGGTTTAAGACGTTTTTGGAACCCCATGCCATTTCTTCTTAAATGTCCTGTTGAGATTTTTTTTTTTTTTTTTTTTTTTTATGAGGAGGTAAAAATCCCTTGGACAACTGGGAAAAGGGAGGATGAAAAAAATCTTGAGATTCCCTGGATTAGCTTTTCCTTTTCATCACACTTTTTGATCACCTTTGCAGCAGAAGTGTCAAACACAATCTCTCTCTCTTTATCAAAGAGAGAATTTAAAATCTTATTTATCATCTGGGAGGTTATGACAATGCAGCCATACAAACCCCTTAAAGGACTACCAGTGACCATAGACCTGTATGAAGAATCAGACACACACGCACACACATTACAATAAGTATCGGTATCGGAACATAGGTGAACAGAAAGGGATAGGTGAACCCTAAGTGAAAGATCTGCTCTGCTAGATTTCTTAGTTGAAACTAAACACGAGCAGCTGCTGTTAAAAAATGGATAATTAGCAGGGCATACAAAATATTGGACAATGACTATAGGAACCAATCAGAGGAGGTTAGAAAAGATTCGGAAGAGAGACTGGATAAGCAATTCACAAGGAAACAATGGGAGGGCATATGTATGGCTTCCAAGTACACATCGCCCTCTAGAAGATTTAGAATTTTTTTTAAGTGTTTGCATAGGTATTTTTATAACCCAAGCAGACTCAAAATCATCCTATGATCCTCCAAAGAATTTTTCCTCAGGTACATGGCAAATGGAGGTATGATGTGGAAAGAGATAACTGGGAACATACGTATGTTCTGGAAGTATAATGGAGTTGCCACAGAGTACTCTACCAGAAATATTAGGTAAACAAATGGGTCTAACTAGGGAAATTTTTTTTTAAGCTGGGATACAGGATCTGAATTACCTAGACATAATAAGGCTTTATAAACTTAAAGTCTAGTGGCTGCCAAAACACCAATGACTAGAAAATGGAAATCAAAGTCTAAACCAAACATATTTGAAGTAGTGAATAGTGTAAGATAGATAACAGAACTGGAAGAGAGATGTTTAGAAAAGGATAAGAGCAAATTACAGAGAAAAAATGTAAACTGTAGGAACAGCGCATGCAGAATTACATTTTGGAGGAGTGCGGTATAAGGGAAGGCAAGAACTGAGCAATTTATGTAATGTGACTGACAACTGTACAGAAGAATATATGTGATACATGTTTGTAACTGTGAACATCTTAACATGGTTTGTCTTCTTTTATACAAATGTATGTGTTTACCTATAAGTGTTAATTCAATAAATGTGTTAAAATATATACACATACATACATTTCTGTAGATATATTAAGAGTGGCTCTTTTTGCCCACTAAGGGGACCCCAACAGCTGCAGGGGATGCGGCTAACCCCCCGGTCCATAGTCCCTGTAGGTACTGCTCCTGAGGGATGAGTGGTTTGAGGTACAATAAATGGCCACAACAGAGTCACTGATCTGTGGCTGAGACAAACTGCTAGGCTGCTGTAGTGGTAAGGGCTGTTTGCTTAATGTGTTTTTTTTTTTTTTTTGCAGCTGGAAGAAGGGCTGACAATGGGACAGGTAGTCTACTCCATGGTAAGCCAAAATTGTCTTATTTTCCCAGAGTAGATAAGCAGCAATTGCTAATAAACACTACCAGTTCACCAAAGTTACTTTCTTTGACAGAAATACACAGGAAAAAAGTACTTTAAAACATTATGCCAGCCCCACAAAAGTAAAATAAGCAATTTTCTCCACAGAAAAAAAATCAGCAACTTTACACCACATTTAAACTGACAGAAAAGAAACTAGCAGTCCATTTAAAAGTACATCACAATCTTGAGGAAGTCCATTAAAACACAACACTCCTAGCTTTAATAACTTTTGTGACGAGGAAAGCAATAAAACAGCAACAAAATTAAGAAAATGGAACTTTTTGTACCCAAAGGAAACTTATCTACTCAGCAAAAGAAAGCACAAGCCTAGAGTTGATCCTGAAAAGCCTGAGAGGAGTGCGCTCTTCAATGGCAGTAAAGCTCTGAAAGGCTTTGCACCAAAACTGGTCTTCCAGTCAGCACAGCTCGAGCTGCATGAGAGTTTGGTCACATGGAGGGGGGGCCTGAAGGGCTTTGGAATCTGGCCATCTGTTATATCCTTGGCAGGATATAACTCGCATAGCTAAAGCTACTGCAGTAGTGATCAATATGATCATCTTGGAGAAGAAAAACAATCCTTTATCATCTGTGAGCTGCCTTCCATCTATGTCAAGAGTAAAAAGACTTGCTTTTTCATTTACTTGTGTAAGCCCTGTAGAGGAATAGTCTGTGGTTCACATTTCCTCTTATTATATTATCTATGCCCTAGAGGGATGTCTGTTTTTAATACATGGCCTTGTGACCTAATCCAGGATTGGCTAACTTGTACGTTAATCTTTTCATATTTTACTTACCATTTTTTACTACCTGTTTTCAGGGGGAACTCAAGGGAGTAACAAAGTATCTAAACTACACCTCCAGTGCCTTCCATATTTATTAGTTTTATGACCAGACTAAAATCTCCATGTATTGTTTAATACTCAGTTATTTTCTGTCATTTCCTAACCAAAGTGCAAAGCTGGCTCTTTTCAGATATCAGAGAGGCTAGAGGTGGACCTATAATCATACATGCATAGGAAGTACTTTGGACATAAGGAAACATACATCACTAAATATTTGCACAGGTAGCAATCTGGCTATTTTAAAGTAGGCATCTGTAACACTATTACACATATCCAGTTTTAATGGAATATGCAACACCAGAGGATATGGTTAAAAAAAATTTGCTAGCGTAGCTGATCAAGTACAAGGCAGACAATGGGGGGGTATATGTTATTAGACAAAAGATAAGCAATAGAGACTGAAATAAAAAGGAAGCAATGCTATTACTGGAAAGATAGACAAAGGACAAACAGGTACAGCAAGTTAAGCATTGTAATGTTGGAGTTACACAATTAGTATGAAGATGTCAATAGAATGGCATGGAGATGTCAGAGAACACAGCAACAAATAGAAAAATTATTTCTACAAGTTCAAAACAAACTGGTATTATGGAGGGGGGGGGGGGCTTTATTTTAAGGTCAAATTTTCCAACTACTGAAGTTAATTGTTCTGCATCATGCTCTGGCTCTGTTTATAGGTTCATAGGTTCATAGGTTCATACTAGGCTATCTGCCCGAGGGCATTTATAAGCCTAGCCCATAGTTTGTGGCTTAAGCCACCCCTTTTGTATGGGGAACTATACCCATTATTTTGCTGTGCCTCTGTCGAGCAGTGACACTGAGGTAATCCCTGGAGTATATCTGCGATCTCCCATCCATTGGTCAAGATTTCTCTTGAACAAGGCCAGCGAGGTGCTCTGCCTCACATATACCGGGATTTTGTTCCACAGCATAGGGAGTCTTTGGGTGATGAATCTATCCCTCCAGCACGTCCTATTAATAGCCGTGTCGAGGTTTAAGTCTCCCGCCCTTGTGGCTCTGACGGATCTAGATTTTTTGAGGTGAAGCATATTCATCAACTCTGGGTTTGACATGGCCTTGTATGTCAGGCAAAGGTCATATCTGTGTCAGATGTGTTTTCGACTACGGCGCCCAGTTTGCAGTCATCTGCAAACTTTGTCAGCCATAACCCTCCTGTGTTTGCTTGTACTTCGGAAAAGTAGATGCCAAACAAGAGTGGGCCCAGGACTGAGCCCTGTGGGACACCACTTGTGACAGGCTTTGAGTCTGACATGGCGCCAGCAACTCTGACCCTGTGGGTTCTGTCACTCAGCCAGTTTGCAACCCATCTTGTGATGTATGGGTTAACATTTAAGCTGATGAGTTTTTCAATGATACCCGAGTGGGGTATTGTATCGAAGGCCTTCGCCAGATCGAGGTAGGCTGTATGGACTGCCTTTCCCTCATCAATGGCTTTGGTGACTGTTTCAAAAGTCAACCAAGTTTAAAAGGCATGATCTGCCTTTGACAAAGCCAAACTGGGTTGGATCCAAAGTCTGCAAATTCCCTATGTCTTTATTTATGAGGTCCATTATGATCCTCTCCATAGCTTTGCAGATAAGGCTTGTCAAGCTAATGGGCCGGTAATTTCCAGGGTCTGTGGAGGCACCGCCTTTGTGACGTGGGACCACAGTCGCAGTGCGCCACTCCTGGGTGCGTATCCAGAGGTGAGACTATGATTAAACAGCTGTCCTAGCTGTGGGTTTAATTCCTCGTTGAGTTCGTGGCGCACACAGCCTGGGACACCATCAGGTCCCATGGATGCTGTGTTTTTTGCTTTGGAGAGAGCAGTTCTCACTTGGGCGTTTGAGATGTTTGGGGGCTGCAACCATTTGGTATAGATATCTCTCCTTTGGGGGATTGGGGAGAAGTTTGCACTGAACCTGTCAGCCAGTATGTTGGCAATGTCTGTAGGATCAGTAATCTTCACATCATTTTGAACTAGTTCTGAGCATATCTGGGAGTTTCCTCCCAGGTTTCTAACATAGCTAAAGAAGGCCTTATGATTGTCCTTTGAGTCTTTAGCTATTTTTCTCTCAAAATTTGCTTTGGATGATTTTATGAGAGCTCTTAGTTTTTTACTTATAGTGATCAAGGGTGTCTTACCTTTTAAGGATTTTGCTCTATCTTGTAGTAGCTTCCTCCTTTTGTTGTAGAGTTTGTTTATGGCTGGGGTCCACCAGACTGGACGCTTGCCCTTGGTACAAAGAGTCTTTGTTTTGCTTGGGATTGCCTTATCCATGCAGTGCTGCAGGTGCTGGTAGAAGGCATTTGTAAGTGATTCAGTGGTTTGAGTACTGCTTTCCGCCGGCTCGGGGGCCTTAAAGGAGACCACACTAGTCTTTAGAAGTGTGAAGTCGGCTTTCGAGAAGTTTTTTACTGTGGTCTTTTTTATTTCAGGTGGGGTGGGATGAGGACCTCCAGCAAGATTAGTTTGTGATCTGATCTCACCAGTGAGGGGTATACTTCTGGTGTTGAACATTGTGCTCCCATGTTCGTGATGATGAGATCAAGTATGTTTTCTCCTCTTGTGGGGATGGTGACTAGTTGTTCCATGGCATTTGAGTTTATGAATTCCAGGAACTTTTGGGCTAGGGTGTTTGGGCTTGAGTAGTGTTCCCAGTCTATATTAGGGTAATTGAAGTCACCTAGTATGATGGTGTTTGGAGATACATTTATCCCCTCCAGTGTTTTCAGGAAAGCCATGTGAGGTTCCTGAGTTTGAGAGGGTGGCCTGTAACATGCTACAATTTGCAGAGCAGTCTTGC
The DNA here is from genome assembly GCF_019279795.1 of Protopterus annectens. Taxonomy (NCBI): domain Eukaryota; kingdom Metazoa; phylum Chordata; order Ceratodontiformes; family Protopteridae; genus Protopterus; species Protopterus annectens. Next base: position 521,515,044 of record NC_056747.1, on the reverse strand, counting down.
CTATGGTTAATTGCACCTGGATGGTCTCCGATGCATCGTGCGTTGCCACCAGTCTTGAGGTGTGGGTGTCCTTGATGAATATGGATACCCCCCCTCCTTTCTTGGTATTGTCCAGATTTTGGGGCCGGAACGCATGGTATGAGGTAAAACCTGTTAGTGCTGGGGTGCTCTCAGGAGCCTTGAACCAGGTTTCTGTCACAGCACAGACATCGATGTTCTCCATACTGAGAAGGGCCTCGAGTGCGTGCATTTTGAGATTTAGACTTCTGGCATTGAGCAGCATTACCCTTAGTTTTTTCCTTTTTTGTGTTCTAGGGTGGTAGGTTTAGAATTTGAGCCTTGCCTAAAAAAGGCACTATGGGGGTGGCAAGAGCCTTTGCCAATATCTGGAATCCCAGGGGTGACAGGTGCAAGCCGTCCCTTGCAAAGCAGCGTGGCTTTTCCAGCATGTCATCCCAGGCAGACAGACATTGGATCCCCTTTGAATGACACCAGAGTTTAAGCCAATTCTTAAAGCTGATCATCTTATCTCTGTATTGTGGCATCATTCTTGGTGAAGGTAGGATACTGCTCAAGGTCAGGGTCATACCTGCCTGGGCTACATAATCAAAGAGCTCCTCAATGTCTCTTTTCATGTAGTCCAAGGAGGTACGTCTCGGTGCGCATACACCAGCGTGGACAATGACTGAGTCGTATTTGTACCTGCTGTTGAGAGACCTGAGTGCTTGCGTTATGTGGCGGATTCTAGCGCCCGACAGGCAGCTTACTGTAACTCTCTCCTTACTCAGTCTGGTGAGCGGGACGTCAGTGTGTCTGACTATGGAGTCACCAATGACTAGTGTGTCTGGCATTGTGTTTGGCCTTAAGGGCTGTGACTGTTTGACACTCTGACTGTGAGGTCTATGTGTTGCAGGTGTTGTGTTCTGAGGTGGTGGTTGTTTGGGTGTCTGCTTTGGTGGCCTCTGCTGTTTTGGTAGATTTCTGATCAGAGCTTCCGAGTATGTCTGTGTGTTTATGTGTATGATTTGAGGTTGTGATGGTACTATGTGAGACTGGGTCTATAGTGTGTGTGGTAACCTTCTCCTCCTGTCTGGTCTTGCCAGTCCTAAGTTGAGAGAGCTCAGCCTCCAGTTTGGCCGTATAGTTGCATCTCTCGCATGTATTTGTGTTTTGTGGGAGGAGGAGAAGGTTGTCTGTGTACATGAGGCAATTGTAAAATTGTTTCTAAATCAGTGAAGTTGAAACACATGAGCATTGATCAGGTATTACTCCTGACCATACTCAGAAGTACTACTAGTTCTATGCTCACTGCTTAGAGAATTCCAGGATCAGTAACATCTAGAGACAGAGACGCTGCTTTGCTCACCTTCAGTTTTAAGACTGTATTCAGCTCCCATTCTTATGAGTGGACTAATGAGCCTCTAGACCAAATATATCTTTTTGGTTTAGGTACATCCTTATATACATTTTCCCACAGAATGAGATGAAATGCAATGTGTAACAGATCATCATACTGGCATTTAAATCAACCTGCTGCACATACAGCATGTGAAAAATGTACTGCCACAATTTAAGACATTAAATTAAGCAATCTACACTGCATTCTCCAACTCGAGAGAGAAAGCAGTCAAACCAATGCACTCTTAATTAAGCATACTAATCAAATCAGCTGATTTACTATAATAAACATTTCTGCAGTTTTGCATACCTTTTTGTAGCTCAAGCAATCTGTTATTCTAAAATACAACTGATGCAACAGCCTTCATCTAAGAAGCACATAGAAAAAAAAATTACAAAGTGCACCCCCATTCCATTGGTGCCTAAAGATTCCATTCTCAAGTAGTATACATTATCACTGATAGCCTACCACATGTATACACAGTAAGGTGTGGTGGGATATTTGATGGCCTTCATCTGTGTGCATCCTCTGCTTGTGACTCACTTTTAACTCACCAAATGATACAGCAACAGAAGAGCTCTAAATTAGTCAATTAGCAGATTCACAAAGCTTCAGCCTCAGTCTAAATGACCAGCAAGTACCACTCTGTGTTTCATGCCCTTACACTTTTGTAACTGGCTGTAATATGCTATGAATGTTGCAAGTTAATTATTCTAAAGACTGGTATATGTTGCTGTCTATCTGCATACTTATGTCTACTCTGCTAAGTGTTCACATTTTACAATGATTTTAACTTGACTTGATTGATTGTGTCTATCTTTGGCCCATGCTTTCATATATTGCCTGTCCTCCAAAATGCTAGGCACATTCTGCACATTTCTGATATTTCACTAAAAAAATTGAAACACAAGAACGTAATGTATTTCAACTGACAGCTGTTAGACATGTACACTGCCTCCCAATAAGTGGTATTCACAGTTATGTAATTACCCTGTGCTTTCACATACCATTTGCCTCCTCATCCTACCGAAAAAGATAGCCACAGCTAGTGTAATTATCTCTGCTGTTTGTGAGCCAAGTAAAAGGAAACAATTACCACTAGTAATATATTTCAACCGGTTACACTCAAGTACATACATGCACCTCTCCTCAAACTAGAGGTGTTAATTGCTTTGCATGAATCATGCAATTGCCCTCTGCTTATATATCTACCTTAGTACGTACCCCCAGCCAGTTCACATTTCTCATGTGAGACTGCGATGTGAAAGACAAAGTGATCTCATTAATGCATTTCTACTTGCCAGTTAAATGCTTTGCCCCAGACAATCCAGATCATATAATGGCCCTGTGGTTTTACACATACCCTAGCCTTTTAACCTTTAGCTTTAAAATATAGCCACATTCTGTGCATCTGTCTGCTGTTAGGTTTCAATAAATGCAAAATAAATTTTCACAGTAATGTATTCAACCTTTAACTCTGACACTAAATACTATCTCTATCCTTCACCAAGCTACAGCAATGATCACTGTTATGATCACACTGCCCCGGGACATACATCCACCTCTGGCAAGTATCTATGATGTGTGATGCTGCTTTAATGTTTAAAAAAATGTGCGCTTTGGTCTGTTTTTAATGCTTTAGTTATATCTGAGAGCTCCTAGACTGTCTAACCTTTGAGTCATAATACCTGAATTGGACAAAGGGGTATACAGCTCCTAACATAATTCATGGATCCATTAACCTTGAACTATGTAGCCAAGAACCCAAAGGCTGAAACACCTGATTCACGCAGCAGAGTTCCATTTGGGTACCTTTGCTTCAAATGAGGGGTCTTATTAGCCATCTCCCAAATGGCTGCTTTTCCTTCACAGCTTCTCTGACTGCTCAGCTACTTCAGCCTCCTGGTTAATCTTGTACGGGAAACAGCTTTATCCCATTGGTTATTTCTAATTTCTTCTTACAGAAATATTACAGTACAACTTTCCATTTATTGGACCAAATTATTTATGTCTTCGAAGTATGCAAGTCGAACACTTGTACAAGTAAAATCACTAACATTATTTCACAAGAAGTCTGTGAATGTCTGATGTTTTAGATGAAACCACTCAACATTTAATATATGTCAGTAAGTTTGCTAATACATTGGAGTACTGGTGGTGTGATTTTTGTGTGCCAACACTATGCAATTATCTTTTGTCTGCTGAGGAAAGGATTTATGGAATAAAAATCTGAGAGGCTATGGAATACTTGGCCTCAGATGTCCAGAGTTAAAAAAAAGGCCCAGAATTACTATTACTTTAGCTGTACAACTGCCAGGATAAGTACACCTCTGTCATATTACTTCTGTGTTGTCTGTGGAAAGCTTTAAAATACTTTTATGTCAATACTGGCTTAAAACACTAATGTTATGATTCACTACAGACTGATTTGGTGTAACAGTACTATACTACTTTCTGGGGTCCTTATTTTAATCCTGTTCTCACTTTGCATGCTGTCTCCCACACTAATAGTAATAGCTATTCCCTACACCACATGGATTCCTTCCTTCCCATCATACCAACACTGTACTTCCAACCTATATACATACTGCCAATAAAGCTACAGATAATGGCAAATTAGTCTCCTCCTTATCTCTAGACGTGTCTGAAGCTTTTACATAGTTTGTTACAGCAACTCTCTATTACAAATATCCTCACTAGGTCTCTTACAGCTCACCCTTTGATGGTTCAGTAAACTAGCACTTCACCCTCCCTCCATACTTCCCATTCAACACCAGTGTACCATAAGACTATCTTTGGTCCTATCCTCTAACCAACACCCTCCACACATCCACATAACAGGTCTCCCTAATGCAGTATGCAGATGACTCCACACTCATTTGCACATCTGACAACAGGGCACATCTTCAGGAAGCTTTAACATCCACTGAAGCATGGGTCTGTAACTTTCAAATCATGCCCCCACCTTTCCTTACCGAATCCCCTTAATGAAAAAACAAAATTTAAAGTCCCCCCTCTCTCTGTAGATAATACAAACCTTAATGTCATTCCTCACAGCAAATTAAGGATGATAGTGGATGATCAATGCCATGGTGGTGCAACGGTTAGCGTTGTCGCCTCACAGCAAGAGGTTCTCCCGTTCGATTCTCGGCTGGGCGCGTATTCTCTGTGGAGTCTGCATGTCCTCCCTGCTGTCAAGTGACATTAAAGACATGCAGGTAGGTGTGAGCATGAATGGGCATGCCTTCGTTGAAGGTTGGGTGTCGGGCTGGCAACTTGGCACCATAAAAATCCACTGTCAATCATATGCGGACCAGAGTTCCGTTGTGGCGACCCCTAACAAGGAAAAGGCGAAAGTCTTTACTTTAGTCAATGATCATCTTAACTTTGACCTGCATATATAAAATTGCCTAGGAAAAACTCAGATATTTTATAGAGCCAAAAACTCTCACCAATGCAACTAGAACTACACTTGCCACTATGCCTCTCCTCTCCACAGTTATTTATGGAATTCCCATCCTTACTAATGTCCAAGCATCAGAAAAAACAAAATGAACAATGCTATAGAAAGTTGCCAAATTTGCAGCAGATAACCATTTCAGAACCCACCACTGTATAGCAATAAAGCCTAAACTGGTTAAAACTACTCCATCAATTAACATTTATACATATACACATATATATATATATATATATATATATATATATATATATATATATATATATATATATATATATATATATATATATATAAATATATATATTATATATATGGTCCTACTTCGATCCATTGAAATGACACTTCTTTGAAACTGAAATAACTGATCCTAGGTTCATAGGTAGGTACTAGGCTATTGGCCCTAGGGCATAATTAAGCCTAGCCAAAAAAATGTTTTGCTCCTGCTTCCCTCCCATGTGGCCTAGTTTCTGATCTGACCAATGAGGAGTTTACCACAGGTGTGGAGCATTTGTCCCTCATGTTGGTGATGACCAGGTCCAATATATTTTTACCTCTTGTGGGGGTGTTAATAAGCTGGTCCAATGCATTGGAGTTAATGTACTTCCGGAAGCGCTGAGCAAAGGTATTAGTATTTCCATAGTTTTCCCAGTTGATGTTCGGGTTGTTGAAATCACCCAGTATAAGGGTGTTTGGTTAGCCTCTCATGTTTTCCAGTACCTCGAGGAAAGAAGAGTGCATGCCATGGGGCTGGGAAGGTGATCTGTAGCAAGCTACAATCTGGAATGCAGTTTTGTCCATTGTCAGTTGCACTTGGATGATTTCCAAGGCATCATTCTTTGCAACCAGTCTGGAGGTGTGGTTATCCTTGATGAATATGGATACGCCTCCTCCCTTTGTATTTTGGTTTGGGTTTTGTGGCCGAAATATGTGGTATGAGTTGTAGCCTGGAATTGCTGGGGTGCTCTCTTGAGCCTTGAACCAGGTCTCCATTACTGCACAAATATCGATGTTCTCAATGTTGAGGAGTGCCTCTAGAGAGTGCATTTTGAGGTTTATACTCCTAACGTTCACCAGCATGACCCTCGGTTTTTTGTCACTAGTACTTGTTACGGTGGTGGATTTGTTTTTTGAGCCTTGCCTAAAAAAGGCACTATTAGGATGGCAAGAGCCTTTGCCAGTATCCTGAATCCCTGGGGTGCCAGGTGCAAGCCATCTCTGGGGAAGCATCGAGGCTTGTCGAGCAAATCATCCCAGGCAGACAGGTACTGAATCCCCTTTGAATGACACCAAAAAGTTAGCCAATTGTTGAAATTTATAATTTTTTCCTTGTACTGAGAAAGACATGCGTGAATGGGCATGCCTTCGTTGAAGGTTGGGTGTTGGGCTGGCACCTGCTGGCACCTCGGCACCATAAAAATCGACTGCCAGTCATTAGCAGACCGGAGTTTCGCTGTGGCGACCCCCTAACCGGGAAAAGCCAAAAGAAAAATAACAACTGAGATATCATTCTTGGTGAGGGTAAGATGTTACTCAGGGCTAGGGTCATACCTGCCTTGATTACATAATCAGTGAACTCCTCTAGGTCTCTCTTCATGTAGTCCAGGGAGGTAAATCTCAGGTCATTCACACCAACATGGATAATGACAGAGTCATATTTGTACTCGTGGAGTGACCTGAGTGAGTGGGTAATGTGGCAGATTCTGGTGCCTGACAAGTAACTGACAGTGACCTTCTCCTTGTCCAGCCTGGTGAGGGGGGCATCAGTATGCCTGACTATGGAGTCACCTATTACAAGTGTGTTTAGTAAGGTGTTTTGTCTTAAGGGCTGCGATTGTGCAGCACACTGGTTTTGGTGGTTATGTGATGATTGCGGAGTGTTGATTGGTGTAGGTTGCTTGCATGTCTGTTTTGGAGGTCTCTGTTTCCACAGATTTTTATTTAGAGCCTCCGAATATGTCTTTATGTATCTGTGTGTGGGGTTTGCAGTTGCATGTGTCATGGTTCTATGTGTAGTATGTGGAGTGTTGCAGGTTGGTACCTTCTCCTCTTGACTGTTAATTCCAGTCGTGACCGGAGAGCTTTGCCTCAAGTCTAGCTATGCAAGTGCATCTCTCGCAGATGTTGTTGTTGTGTGGTAGGAGGAGAGGGTTGTCTGTGTACATGAGGCAGTTGTGACATTGCCTTAGGATGCCCAAATTCATCAGGTACACAGGAGAACACACTGGGAGCTGACTCTTGGACATATCTGAAGGGGTTAAGGAACTATTCTTATTTACCTGGTAGGGGAGTGTAGTTTGACTGTTCCCTAGAAAACAGTTGGGGATAGAGTACAATAATTTAGTGCTTCTGTCTCTTATTGAGCCAAGTGCTAGTCGGAATGCTCTGATTTCAGTGCTAAATCAGACGGACTGGCTAGTACCAAGGGAAAAACTGAGGAGCAGACTCTGTGGAGCTGGAGATAGTTTAACCCTAGCTAACTGCTGCTGAGCTATGTACAAATCCGCGCAAATGCATTTTTTATATCAGAAAGATTAAAGAGAGAGAAATTAGTCCAAAATGGCCAATAAAACTACAGTTTCTGGGCAGAAACCACTCTTCCAAGCACAGGCAGGCTATTCAGAGCGCCTCACTCTCACTGGTGAACAAAGAAATTTCCCTTTTGCCCAAGTAGGGTATGGCCAAACACAGAAGCTTAAACACAGTCCAGGTATCAGCAAGTATCTGAAACCTCGAGTTTTCTAGCTTAGTAAGGTGGGAAAATGGCAAGATTTTTTTTGTTTTATTTTTTCAAGAAAACAGTAGAAACAAATGCAAAAACACTTTTATAGTGCAGTAATGGCTGTCGCACTTGAGTGAGAAGCCAGTAACAATTAAATACACTTTACAACAAAATGACTTTTTTAAAGTGCAGGCACAAATAAATGCAATTTCAGTGTAAAGTGAGCATTCTGAGAAGCAATAAATGCCAGAAAATGAGCATTTAGGTGGAAATAGCAATAAGTAACAAGAAAAACCCAAAAATGATACTTAAACACTCCAAAGTCTCTCATCATGTCTCTAGTTCCGCGAAAGTGTGTTTCAACAAAAACACAACATCGCAAAACTCAGTACATTGAACACACACAAAAGCATTTATGCAGGGGGGCAAGCCTCCCTGCACCCCCGATACTCCCTGCACCCACTACTGATATATACCAACTCCATGCAGGGAATACATTAAAACCATTGACATTCCAGTGGACAATAAAAAATATTTTTCAGACACGAGCTGGCCACAAGTTGAAAAAACACACAAGCAAATATGTATACAGTAGATATTCATACTTTTATCATTTTTCCTACTGAAAGCTTTGGAAGGCTGTACAGATATATATATATATATATATATACACACACACACACACACACAGCTTCTTACTACCTATAACATTTTCCAGCAATCTGCTTGTCAATAACAAAACACCACTCTACACTATGTTCCCAATTAGTCATTACAATTCAATGACCAAAAACTCATGTCTGTCCACAAACTCATCAAATCTGCTAAGCATTACCATGTTGCTAAAGCCTGGAACTCCTTACTTGCATCCATCAGGTCAATAACCTCCCTCGCATCCTTCAAAAATCATTCCGAAAGACTTCCTAGCTGAAGTCTGGCTGTTCTTACTCAACATCAGGATAAGCCATAGCCCTAAATGTGAACAAGTACCTATTCATACCTTGCACTTCCTTTCTCGTCCTTCTTCATTCACTTCATTACTTCCATTAATTTCTCCCCACTGCTTTTCTCTTTAAATACAACATAAGCATACTGTTCATCTCACTTCATATTGCAATTTTGTTTGCATTATACTAACTGGCCTTTAATTCATCTATAAACTGGTTAAAGTTTCTCTTAAAATATTAAATCATTGTTATATAAACTTACATCTGTTCTTAAGCAATATTTTCATATTTCTAATTTCATATGATTATTAAAAACTGTAGATGATTTTGTATTATTTTAAAGACTAAAATTATTCTTAAAATGTTTTGTAATGCTTTGTAGCTTTTTGCCCTGGACCTCTGATGAAAAAGAGCTCCTACTCAATAGAACTTTCCCGGTAATCAATGTCAATCAATAAACAAACATTTTTGTAATATTTTTAGCAATTTTCCTAGCTCTAATATTTTCTACTATAATGGCTCAGTTTTTCCATCCTGACATACTTTTATAACCTCACTGTAATAGGTGAACCTTATGCCTATGTTGCAAATGTATACTACCCTTGTAAAATGTTGTCTTCCACTGTATTTGTAAATATATATATATATATATATATATATATATATATATATATATGTGTGTGTGTGTGTGTGCATATATACATATACATATATATATATATATATATATATATATATATATATATAGATATACATATACATACACACACAAATACATACATACACACCATTTCCTCTGAGTTTGTGCATGTGTGTTATGTTTTTATACACTGCTGTTATATTCATCTCGGTTTTGTGAATACAGTACTATACACACTAACTGTGTAAATTAATATTTTTATTTCTGTCATTAACCTTGGAGCTTTTCTCCGATGGATTCCATTAAAAAAAAGATTTCTCAACATTTTGATAAATGCTTAAAGAAATGGCTACACAGATTAATTAAATGGATTAAGACTTCTTTCATGTTGGTAAGCATTAACTGGCACAGGATCCAGGCCCTCTGGGTATTCGGCTGAGACAAAGGGTTCCAAAGCAAATTCTAAACCATTTGTCATAAAATTGTGAAAGAGGTGATTGTTGAAAGAGTTTCTCTATACTCATCTCATTTTGCTTAAACAGATTAGCTCTAAGAGTTGCTCTTAATAAGGGTTTAATGTGAAATACCTCATTAAAGATCACTAATTCCAGTTTCAAAGATTTTAGAGACACCACTGGAGTCTTCAAATATGAAGTTTTGCATTTGATGTCATCAAAATTAAAACTATAGATTCCAGAAAAACAATATGTTGGCTGAGAAAGGCTAGAGGATATCTTACTGGAGGAGTTACCAAATGTCTAGTTTGCCTTGTAGAGAACAGACTGTGCAACTCTGAACTCAGGGGTGATACCAAAAACTCTCCCACTTTGAAGTACAAGGATGAATTTTCCATATCAATGGTGTAACCTTAACTGCTGAACAGTGCATACTAACACTAAAAAGCAAAGTTTGAATTAAATCTGACCATGACACTCATTAGCCCATCTGAAGTAAGGAAATACACTGGGTTCTAAGAGAGGCAAACACTGAGGTTCGGCATTACATGAATACTCAAGGATCAGACCTAAAGCCAAAAAGAAAGAACTAGAAATGTTTAATATCTTCCCTAAATTACTGATAACAGCCTTGATCTTTTCAAAGTCCTGGTCACAACAAACAAAGCCATCTGCAAATAGGTTCCCTCCTGTGTCTCACACTAATGACATATCTAAATTATCTGTAAAATATATTTAGGAAACCCAATATGCAGTTTCTAGGTGACTCTCAAATATTCTTCCATTAACTGGCATATCTAAAATACAAGCAAGCATGCACTTGGTTTCTTAGAGTTTGTGAATGCTAGCTCCCTAGTACAAATACTCTGCTCTACTAGATCTTGTCCACACAGTTATCCACACCTGCATCCAGCTATACATCTCCCCCTCTGTGGTGAAGTCCAAGCACCAGGCTTTTGTATTCTCTATCAAAACCAAAAACACTACCCTGCTACATTCAGAGACTACTCCAAAGCAAGCTTCTTAAGTGTTCTCAAATAACTTACCTTGATTAATTCCAAATTATTCCTCCTCCACCAAACCATTTGTCAAAGCTGGAACATTTACATCCAGTTTCTACTCCTTTCTACATTGCACAGAGGCATCTGTTTCCATATGCCACAAATACAATTAAAAAATTCAGGAATTCACTCATAGTGGAATCCTCACATAGACAGATTGAACAATAAAAGGAAAATGACTATGCTCCATATACAAGAAAATCTTTCACCCCTCATCACAAACAGGTTAACAAAAATCTCACTCTTAGAAAATGTGAGCTTGCCTACAAATGAAAATGGTCACCTTTGCCAAAACCACAAAGCATCTTTAACGAAATTAGGAATCTCAAGACATAACACACTGCTTTGCTCAGAGCTAGTATCTAATTGTTCTACTGTTCCTGACACCACTTCCAACATTCTCGATAATAAATTCAGTTGCATCACTCCATCTATCCAACCCCAGAGTTCTTCCTTTTACACTCCAGACCGTACATCCCCTGTACTCTGTCTTGAACAAGTCCTAACATTTCTGTTAAAGGCCAAGAACACTTCCATGGGTCCACACAACATGTCTGGCTGCCTCCTAGTAAGCACCAAATACAGATCTGCTTAACCTCTTCTTAACCAGTTTAAATGTAGGGACTTTATTTGTTGCGCATGGGAAGCTTGGAGGACTGCCACAGTGACCCTACTATGTATAGACAGCCTCACCACATATCCAGGTAATTATATAACCATAACATGCATCATTTGCAAGGTCATGAAACGTATCACAGCAGATCTGAAATGCTAATATCAGTTTTGGCTCAGGTTAGAGACCAGCTTCCCTGCCAGGCATTAACATCAGAATATAGGCAAAGAGAATGGGAAAGGGATAGGAAATTCATAGTGAAAGACCAACTCTGGAAGAGTTTTTAGACAGGTCTGGAAAAGAATCTGCTGTTAAGAAAGGGATAATTAGTTGGTCATACAAAACATTGCAGGATAATAGGAATCAGTCAGAAGTGAGCAGAAAAGATGGGGGAGAAAGAGAGAGACTGGAAAGGCAATTTAGAAAGAAACAATAGGAGGACATCTGTATGGCTCCAAAATATGCAACAAAGTCCAGAAGGTTCAAGATTTTTGCTTGGAAGTGTTTGCACAGGTATTTTTATACCCAAAGCAGATTTCAGAGAATTTTTTCCAAAGGTAGACAGGAAATGCTGGAGGTGTGATGGAAAGGAGCGAGGTAACTGGGAATGAGTTTTTTTTTTGTGTGTAATTAACTGGAATATTTTACAATGTCCGTGCTGAATACTCTGCTAGAAATGTTAAGGGAAAAAATGGCTGTAATTAAGGAAATTATCTTTTTAGCTGGAACACATGAACTGAATTGCCTACACATAGTGTAGCCTAAGTTCAATGCTATTTGCTGCCAAAAAATGCAATTACTAGAAAACAGAACTCAAAACCAACACTAAATATAACTGAAGTACTGAACATTGTAAAGCAAATACACTAATGAAGTGGAGCCTATGGAAAAAGGAGCTGCAAATTGCATAGATATAAATGAAATTTGTGGGACCAATACATGTAGACAAATGCTCAAGAGGAGAAGAGAGATTTAAAGGAAGACATTGAGAAATCTATGTAATGCTGATCTGAACAGTTATTAAAAAGAAATATATGATAGTGTACAAGGCATGAATATAATAAATGTTAATATGATTTACATTATCTATTAATGTTTGGGCACCTATGTCTCTAATGATAATTTAATAAGGGTGTTTAAAAAATGTGCAACTGATATGGAGAACCTGCAATCCTTTCATGAAAATCATTTTGTTTTATTAAATGCAAACACCATCTACTCAGTCTGATTTATTCAATAAAGTCATGGACACATCCCATTCTATCCATACTGCTTATCTGGCCTGGCTATGGCCTTGAATATAAATCCTCATACAAGTGTTAAAAAAAAACAATCATCTTTATTAAATGAGCATGTATGACACAGGCAATCATACATTTATACAAAAGAAAATCCATATTTAAAGTTTTAGTTGCACAACTTATAATCTATCCAGTTATTGTCAGTCAGACATTACAAAGTTCATTCAAATCCGGCCTTCTTTTAAACCTTGTTCCTCTTCTGCATGTATTGTTCCCATAATTAACATTTTTTCTATGTAGTTTGCTCCTACCATTTTCTAAAGATCGCTGTTCCAGTTGTTTTATCTCTGTTGCTATATTTACTACTTCTAGTAAAGTTGGTTTAGATTTTGATTTACATTTTCTAGTAATTGCTTTCTGGCAGCAATCATAGACTCAGCAAGGCCTTGCTATGTCTAGGCAATTCCGATTTTGTATCATAGGTCAAAAATAATTTCCTTAGTTACACCAATTTGTTCAACCTGCATCTCTTATGAAGCAGTCTTGTAGGGAATCTAAAGTCTGCCAATCTCACCTCTAGCATTTGAGGTCTACCTGAGGAAAAATTATTTGCAGTCTGTCCGGTGTATAAAAAAAAACCATGTAAACACTTCCAATAAAAATTCCTAAAGCTTCTAGGCTTTGTTGCATATTTGGGAGACATACATATGTCTCACATTGTTTTTTTGTGAATTGCTTATCCAGTCTATCTTCCCAATCCTTTCTAACCTCCTCTGATTCTTACAGTTACCATGTAATATTTTGTATGCTCTACTGAATATTCTTTAACAGCAAGTTTTGTTCTGGATTATACTAAAAACTCTACCAGGACTGGCCTTTTGTTTAGGATTCTCCTATTTCTTTCTCGTTGCCTATATTCTGATTTCAATCCTTGATAGAGAATTCTATCTAGTCTGCAGAGCAAATAAATTCTTGGTCTCTTCCTATTCATTTACCTTTCCCTCTCTATTTGCTCCCACTACCTTCATTCTTTTTCTACTTTTCTAGAATAAATTCCAGCCCCCTCTTGCCTATCATCTGCATCCCTAATTGCAGTTATCCCCATCGGCAGAATTTGCTTTCTCAATTCCAGTGTTGACTTGGTTCTTAAAATATTTTCCGCTACTTTATGACTAATATTCTGCATGGTTATTGTTCTCCTTAAGGATCTGCATCCAAAATCCCAGTATCTCCTTGTTACTTGAGCTTCCCACTGTGTTTCATCATCATCCCTTTCCACTTTGAATTACAGGTTTCTGCTTGTGCTATGTATGGGAGCCTTAACTGTGTGGCTCTGAAATACCTCTTCAAATTGGATAATCCCAAACTGCCTTGTTCAATTGGAAGAATCAGCTTATCTCACCTGACTCTTGCCATTTTCCCTTCCCAGATAAAATCCTTCAGCTCTATTAATTACTATCCACAACTTCTCTTCTGCTTGATAAAAGTATGCCTGACCTGAGAAGGGTCTTGCTATCCATATAACAGGGTTTCCAATTTCTCATTTTTTTGCATTATCTTTTGTTTATCTTCCCACATATCCTTAGCTGCCACACTGGAATCCTTTTTAATCTGTACTTCTAAGTACTTCATTTTATCATGTTCCCATAAATATGGATATTGCTGAACCAATTCATGTGTGGGTACATAATTTACAGCTACAGCCTTTGCTTTAGTTTCATTAATTTTGTATCCCAAAAAGATTTGAAACTGTCTCAAAATGTTCCACAACACAGAAAGTACAGTTTTGTACCTACCATAAATGTAGATGTTAGAGTGCTAATACAGCTGCAGTCATAACAGATGGGTTATCCTGCCGTCAGGCGGGTCCTCGGTTGGCCGAATTCCAAAGTCTAGGTCCGGCGTCGGTTGTCGTCACTTCTTCCCTGACGTCAGTGCGGCAGGGGTATAAAAGAACCAGCCGACACCATCATCTTCAGTTTTTCTTGCCCCCAGAAGGAAGGCAAAACATAAACTTATGTAATAATGCAATGTAATATAATCAAACAACAGTAGTTTGCAAGCAAATACACCATAAAAGAATACCCCAATCAGGTTGTATGAGGTGGTGTTTGTCATAAGGCCTGTCCCAAGAGGGGATGGAGGGAGGGAAACCTGGACTGCAGCTGTATTAGCACTCAAACATCTACATTTATGGTAGGTAAAAAACTGTACTATGTTCATCGTGCATACAGCTGCAGTCATAACAGATGGGTAGAATCCCAAAGCTAAAAAGGGGTGGCAGGCACTAAGTGGAACTAGGAGGAGCAAGGATGCCCTGCAAGACTGCTGTGGCAAAGCCCGCTCTAGATTTAGAGTAAAGTGGAAGGTGATAGTGTTTGGAGAAAGTGTGCACAGAACTCCAAGTGGCTGCTTCCAAAATGTCCTTGGTAGGAACCCCCCTGAGGAAAGCTGCAGAGGTAGCTGTGGCCCTGGTGGAGTGAGATCTGATGCTTGTAGGCACAGTTTTTCCATGAAATGAGTAACAAAAGCATATGCAGTGGGCTATCCATTTTGAGATTGTCTGTTTGGAGATGGCCTTTCCTTGAGCACCTGTAGCATAGGACACAAAGAGTTGCTCGGATTTTCTGAATGGCTTTGTCCTGTCCAAATAGTAATGAAGTTGTCTGTGAATGTCCAAGGAATGTAGTAGTCTTTCCCCTTTGTTTTGTGGGTTAGGATAAAAGGTAGGTAAGTGGATAATCTGATTCAAGGCTACACTGGATACTACATTTGGCATAAAGGAAGGGTTGGTTCGTAAGGAAACTATGTCCTGATGGAAAATGATGAAAGGTTGCACAGCCATGAGGGCCTGTAGTTCCGAAACCCTGCGTGCTGAGGTGATAGCCAGAAGGAAGGCTGTTTTCCATGACAAGTATTGGAAGAATCAGCTTATCCCACCTGACTGACAGTTCTGTTGAAGCAGCTGGCTCAAATGGAGGCAGGGTCAGTTTTTCTAAAATAAAGTTGAGGTCCCAAGCAGGTACTGGTGGTTTCCTTGGGGGTTTTATATTCTTAGCCCCTCTGAGGAACTGTCTTAAGAGAGGATGAGAGAATAAAGGAGGATCAGTGTTGTATTGTGCAGAAATGGCTGAAGCATGAATCTTGATGGAGGAGAAGGAAAGTCCACTGTTTAACATCTCAGCTAAGTACTGTAATATTTGAGGTAAATTTAGTACCCAAGAATTCTGGCCCTTTTTCTGATTCCAGGCACAAAATTGTTTCCATTTGGCGGCGTAGGCTTTTCTAGTATAAGGTCTTCTGGCCTCCAAGATGACATCCTGCATCTCCTTGGAGAGGAGGGTCTGTTGGGAAATCAAGGAATCCCCCATGCGGCTAGATTGAGGGTTTTCAGCCGACTGTGAAGAGTTTTGAGGTTGTGCTGGGACAACAGAAGAGGCACTAGAGGCAGGATCCATGGTGGGGAATGCGTCAGGCTCTTCAGGAGTGGATACCAGTGTTGTCTTGGCCAGTCTGGAGCAATGAGAATCATGTTTGGCCTCTCTGCTCTGGCTTTTAATAGAACTTTGGGCAGCAGAGGAAGAGGTGGAAAGGCATAGACCGTCAATGTTGTCCAATTGAAAGAAAGTGCATCCACTCTCCAGGCCTGTGGATGATAGGTCCTTGAGCAAAATTTTTTCAGTTGGTAATTTCTGTGGGTAGCAAAGAGATCTATGTCTGGCTGTCCCCATGTCTGAATTATCTTTGCGAAAACTTGAGGATGCAACTTCCATTCGTGTGGATCTGTCATATTTCTGCTTAGGTTGTCTGCCAGTGTGTTTTCCTTCCCTGGCAGGAATTGTGCTTGAAGTTGGATTTGCAATTCCAGAGCCATGTTCCAAAGGGACATGGCTAGTCTGCACAGGGGGTATGAATGAGTTCCTCCCTGTTTGTTTATGTACCACATCACTGTGGTGTTGTCTGTCCTTATCAATAGCTGGCCTGGATGCAGTAGGTCTTTGAAGGCCATAATAGCATTTTGCACAGCCAGCATTTCCTTTTGATTGATGTGTAGGTGCTTCTCTTTTTGAGACCATTTGCCCTGAATGCACTGATCTGTCATGTGCGCCCCCCAGGCATAGTCCGAGGCGTCTGTTGTGATGATTTGATTTGCTTGAGGCATGCAGAAGGGGAGACCTATGTTTCTTTGGCATGCTTGAGCCCACCAGAGAAATTCCTTTTGAAGACATGGAATGAGTGGTAGAATGGTTTCCAAACTGTGGCTGTGCTGAGACCATAAGTTTTTTAGGTATCATTGAAGTTTCCTCATATGCAGCTTTGCACATGGGATCAGCAGGATGCAAGATGCCATGAATCCCAGAGCCTGCAGGACTTTCCTTGCAGTCAGCCTGGTGAAGGTTGCCATTTTGCTGAAGTATTGAGATAGTTGCCCTTGCTTCTCTGGTGTGAGGTAGGCCATCTGGGTGTTCGTATTCAAGCTGGCACCCAGGAAAATTATTGTTTGAGAGGGTATTAATTTTGATTTCTTTTTGTTGACTGTGTATCCCAGAAAGTTCAACAATTTTATTACAAACGCCAGGTGTTTCAGAAGTATGTGCTTACTGTCCACTTGGATCAGGCAGTCGTCCAGATATGGGTATATTTGTATCCCTTGAAGTCTGCAGAAGGCAATTACTGATGCCAGGCATTTTGTAAACACTCTGGGTGCAGCAGATAAGCCAAAGGGCAATGCAGAGAATTGATAATGTGTTGAACCTGCAAGAAATCTGAGGTATCTTCTGCAATCTTGTCTGATAGGGACATGCAGGTATGCCTCCCTAAGGTCCAATGTTACCAGCCAAGACTCCTTGCCCAGCATGGGAAGAAGCTGTTGTAATGTGGGCATCTTGAATTTTGGTACGAGTAAATATGTGTTTAGGATGGATAGGTCCAAAATAGGTCTCCAATATTTGTCCTTCCTTGGCACCAGGAATAGTCTGGAATAAAAACCTTGACCCTGTTCTTTTGCAGGTACCTCTTGAATAGCTTTCATGTCCATGAGAGCTGAAATTTGTTTTTGTGCCTCTGCCCTTTGATTTTGTGGCAGGTTTGGCATGCCTCTCATTTTTGGAAGGGTGTGAAAGTGGAATCTGTAGCCTCTGTCTATAATGTCCAGGATCCATTTGCCTTTTGTGACAATATGCCAATTTTTTGAAAATAATGCCAGTTTTCCGCCTAAAGGTGCTGCCATTAAAGCTTTGCTTGGCATGCAAAGGAGAAAGTCATTGTGTCTGCTTTCTGAAAGACTGTGATCTATCTTCTCCACCTCTTGGTGTAGGTGTTTGCCATTGTCTGGCTCTAAATGATCCTTGAGATTGCCCTCTACCCCTCGGGCGCCTGTATCTGCCTCTCTGAGGTCTGTCCGTGGCTGCAAAGGACCAATTTTTTGAAGGTCAGTTTCTGCCGAAACGTGGAGGTTGCACCTGTAGGAAATCTTTCACTGTTTGCATTGATCTTGCCTTTTCCTCCATTTTCTTTAGTACCTCCTCAGCTTTAACACCAAACAATACATCTTTTTGAAGAGGTGCATCTAGTAATTTAGCTTTGACATGATCTGATAAGGTTTGCTCTTTGAGCCAAGCATGTCTACGTATGACAGATCCTGTAACAGCAGCTCTACATGAGGCCTCTAAAGCATTAAAACTACACTGCAAGGTATGTTTACCCACTTGCTCTGCACTATGCAACAAATCCTGCAACTCCTTTAAATCTGGTTGCTCAGGTTGCGTCATTTTGCTTTTCAACTGAGATAACAAAAACTGTTGATACTGTAACATATGGAACTGACCAGTTTAATGCCCTCATGGTTAAAGTGGCCGAGGTGTACACCTTTTTCCCCCACCTTTCTAAAGCTCTGGAATCTCTCTCTGAAGGTAATGGGTTTTTGGCAGTAGAGGCCTTAATTCCCCTGGGACCCTGTGAAATAGTTTCTGGGTCAGCAGCATGGCTTTTGTATAGGAATTGGTGTGAATCAGGAACCCGGTAATACCTGTCAGGTTTAACAGGAGCTGGGGGTAAAGAATCTGGGTTGAGGCTGGCTTCTGTGTACACATCATCTAAAATATATCCAAGACAGGAGGGATAGCCAGAGGCCTGTGCTGGGGAAGCAAGAGAAAATCCCTGAGCCTTTTCTTGGAATCTGAGTAATCTTGGCCTTCCTAGTGAAAGTGTTCCCTCAAGGTATGTAAGGTTTCCCCAAAAGAATAGTCCTCAGGGGGGGGGAGACCAAGGGAATGGACTCCTTAGCATCAGAGTCTTCAAAAGGGGAATATGAATATTCCTGGTCTTCAGAATGTTCTGAGGTAATACAGGCTTGATCTGAGGAAGGGTAGTCTTCCTCCAATCTGGGCCTTTTGTCTGAGGGGGGTTGAGAACCCCTGAGAAGAGTAATCAAATCCTCAGCCATTTTGAGCATCTGTTTTTTAGGCATGGGGCCTTGAGAGGGGCTCTGTGGACCTTGTCTTTTAGTTTTCATGGCTGCTTTAGATTTTATGAAAGCCTTAATGGAGAAGGAGGAAGGCCTGAAGACACCTTGAGAAGTGGCAGGCCTGTCTGAACTCTTGAGTTTCCCCACCAAGAGTGCCGTTGGTATCTGTAGTCGGAATGGGGGCCGAGGAACCTACGACCTTGGGCACAGAAGACACCACTAAAGAAGCATCAAAGGTACTCAGGGGTTGCGTAGGCGCCTCGCTGAGAACCGGAGCACCGGTAGTCAGCTTTAGCGTGGTGTCGGTAGAAATCGCGGGCTTTGTATGTCGGTCCTTATCTTTGCGTCTTTTACTCAAAACTGGAGTCAGAGTATCCATCGACATAATGTAATTGAATTTTTTACCACAATAGTGTTGGGCGAACTCCGCCCGACGCTTAATAGTGCGTTTGTTGAATCTAGCACAAAAACGGCAGGCTGACACATCGTGGTCTGGGCCTAAGCAAGGAATACAGAAAGAATGGAAATCCTTATGCGGTATTTGCTTCCCACATGAAATGCAATTATTAACTTTGTCTGACATCGGTCTGAGGCAAGAAAAGTTTCCCCAACGGGGTACTTAGCTTTCAAGAAGACTTCAGCTGAAATATTTTCGTAAATATCAGGAGCTGGCCGACCGGCACTTGAAAAATGCTTCTGCTTCGGGCACCGCGCGGCAAGAAAGACTGAAGAAGATGGCGTCGGCTGGTTCTTTTATACCCCTGCTGCACTGACGTCAGGGAAGAAATGACGACAATCGACGCCGGACCTAGACTTTGGAATTCGGCCGACCGAGGACCCGCCTGACGGCAGGATAATCCATCTGTTATGACTGCAGCTGTATGCACGATGAACATGCATCCTTTTCTGGTTTTACCAGGTATAAAACAATGTCAGCAAATAGAGCACAGATTTTCTTGACTACCATACCAATTATATCATTGAATTTCTGAGTCTCTTATTTTCTTTGCCATTGGTTCTAAATACAGTAGAACCTCTAAGTTAACCATCCAAGTGACTGTAACAAACTGGTCAACATAAGGAACTAGGCCTACTATACAGATATGTACATGTCCTTTACTTTCTTGTACAGGTTTTATCCATGCACATTTGTTTGATCTCCAAGTGACGGGGGGGGTCTTCGGGCTTCAGGTTCTTGAAAGCATGTGGCTTTGTCAATTTACTAATCGCCAAGGCCTTTAGTTTCTCTCCGGCTGAGCTAGCACAAAGCAGAACTGTGAAACATTCTTTGGAAAGTTGTCTGCTCTTACATTTTTCACCCTTCATGATGAGGCTCCTTGTCAGGCATTGCCTTGAATGAGAGTCCGCACTCATCATCGTTAAAGATGTCGTCATCTTTGAAGCCGCTGGCAAAGTTCGGGAATTTTTTGAAGAACTCTTCCACAACTTCTACTGGAACTTTATTGGATTCACCACACAAGACTTTCTGGGAGATCTTGTGTCACAGTTTAAATTTCTTGAGCCAACCACTTGATGCTTGGAAATCTGCCACCCCAAATTCCTGTGCGAACATTTTAACAACTTCTTGGATCATCGGCCTGGAGATTCAGGCATTAACTGCCCTCATTTGTTTGAGCCAGCTTAATATGGCTTTATTGACTTCATCGAGGGAAGTTTTACACCTTTTCAGCTGTAGGTCTCCGCTTTCCTTACTATATCTTTCCAAGTACTCATATTTACATTTTTGGATGTGGCTAACCAAATGTTCCTCCATCTTTCTTTGACTGCTGCTTTCCAGAAAATGTAGATCAACCTTTTCTGTATCTTTTCCATCAATGTCAGCTCTTGGAATTCTTTCCTTTGGGCCATCATGTCTCGATTAACTGTAAAAGTTTTCAGTATTTGTAGGATGTACCTACAAATTCAGACCAGTCTTTCATGTTGAAAAAATCTTCAGCAACACGTTGGGCCTAATCCAACACGTGGTAATAATAAAACATGAAAAAGAACTTAGTTTGCACGTGTTTCTTTCTTGCATAACTCCCCCCATCTCCTGGGATTAACTGTATAGAACAATATCTACTTTATCCACTGAAGCTTGCTATCTTAACTAAATAAAACCTCCGGGAAGCAAGAACCTAGCACCCTACAGCTTTTCTGTTGCAATAGGTGAGTTACAACTTAGCTTTTCTAAAGTTTTAAGGCTTAAAAGATGTATGCAAAACATCACTGAAGGGTTCCAGCCAACTGCCACTAGAATGGGCCAATACCTTGAATCAGCCTTACACACACAGTGTGTTCCAAGTACCAGGCATTTACTGTTTAAATTAGTAAATTTTTGCTTTTACTTTCAGCATAGTCTATACTAATCAGAACTCTCTCTATAACTGCCAAACAACCCTGTTTGCATGCTTGCAGTGATAATTAAAGTATTCCAGAGCTTCTTAGATTACACTTTTGTTAGATACTGATATTTTAAGCTTATTACTCACCTTAAACTGATAGTTTTTAAGCTGGTCTTCCTGTTGGGGCCGGGCCTTCTCTATTTGCTACACTCACTCCACTTCCCACCCACAATGTCACCACTGCATGCATACTACCTAATACCATTAGTGACCAGTACTCAGCAAATATCCTGCGCAAACCTACTCCAACCCCAGGCCAACACCAATACAAATCAACCAGAAATTTGACCAAGTTCCAACCACGCATATTTAATGAAACCTTCGCTAAAGTAAATTGGGATCCCCTCAAATCCTCGCTTAATGAGGCTGTTGAATTCTTTAACTCAACATTCCTAGCTATCCTAAATAGACAAGCACCCACCCACCAAAAATAAATAAAACATAACCATGGAAGCTGGTTTTCAAAATCAACCAAAGAAGTCATGTCCACGAGGGATAAAATCTGGAAATCATGGCAGAAAGACAAAGACCCCTCAACTCTACTACATTACAAGCAACTCTGTAGCCAGGCAAAATGTCTAACAATCAGTGATAAAAACCCAATACCTCCACCTACAAAGCCAACATAAAAATAATCCCAAATAATTCTGGTCCTCCATCAACCAACTATTACAACCAGGCTCTCAAATCAACCCATCCCCTGACCCACACAAAACCCCTTGCGAACTTGCCACCCTCTTCAGTTCCTACTTCACTGACACTACACCTAACTTACCCACCACCTTTTACCTAACTTACCCACCACCTTTTACAGTTATCACCACAACAGCTGATGACCAAATCATCCCAGAAAACAATCCTACCTTCATCTCTAACCTAAAATTCTCCCCCATACCCACTGCTACAATAAAAAAAGCTTTTACTTGAGCTAAAACCCTTTACTCTGGCCCCTTGCAATCTAGCCCCACACTTCCTGCAGCTAACTGCAAATTTTATAGCTTACTCCATCAGCATACTCATTAGCAAATCAATTAATGAATCCCTTGTCCGAGACATCTGGAAAAAAGCATTCATTCCCCCCTTACACAAAGATGGCACCAACACAGATGCCAGAAACTTTCGAACTATAGCAATTCTCTCACCCCTCTCTAAAAGAGTAGAAAAATGCATCCATGCCCAACCCCTCAACCACCTACTTGAAAATAAAATTCTATCACTCAGCATGGTTTCCGACCAGGACACAGCACCATTACCACCCTCCTATCCTTCCTTGTTACGGTTAACTGGGCACTGGATTCTGGTAAAATAATCGCTTCACTTTCTTCGACCTCTCCAAAGCTTTCAATACCATTTCTCACACTATCCTCCTCTCTAAGCTATCCACCCTCCACATTTCTCCACCTACCCTACAGTGGTTCAACAGCTCTCTCCCGAATAGGCAGCAATCTACCAAATGGCAACAATTTTACTCTCCTCAATACTTCCACAGGGGTACCCCAAGGCTCCATACTTGATCCTCTTATTTAGCATCTTTAACAACTTTCACTGCACTCTCCCACAAAGTAATCCAGTATGCCGATGACTCTACAATAATATGCACTGCAAATTCCAGCTCTGAACTCCAGCAAATCATCCAGAATGCCCTCACCCCTGCTGAATCTTGTATGCTTAATCATCTTATCCCAAATCTGAAAAAAAACTAAACTAGTAATTTTTACCCCTAAGAAAACCACTCGCCTAAATAAAAAAAACTCTTCACTATACAAGCCCAAGACAATACCACTACAGAGGTTGTTCCGCATGCTAAATTACAAGGCATTATAGTTGAAAACCTTAATTTTGACTTGCATGAATAACATCAAAAAAAAACCACACCAAAAGCTTGGTATGCTCTACAGGCACCAACACTTTCTTAGCCTCTCTACTAGAAAACCCTTGCAACTACCTTTTTATTACCCCCTCTCCTTTATGGTGCTCCTTCCCACAATAATATCCAAAATTCTACAAAATCCAAATTTGATATGTGTTACAACAGAATAGCCACATTTGCTACCAAGGTCAAATTCTCATCCCATCAGTGTAACTCAATGAAACAATTAGGCTGGCTGGAACTCCTCACCATCTCTCATTCACCCAACTAACTACAGCACAGAAAATAATCTACAGACTGTCCTGCTCTCTCAACTCTACTTGCTAAATACCAACTCAGCAGGCAACTAAGATCTGAAAATCTACGTCTAAAAGTAGACAAGCCCACCTTACCTGGTGAACTCCTCTACTCTTTCACCATCGCCAAACTATGGAACTCACTTCCACCTTCTTTAAGAAACACAGGCAGCACCACCACCTTCAAATAAATACTAAAAAGTCATCTCAACTCTTCCTGGTTATGTACCTGTTCTATAACCTGACCTCTCTTACTTCTTATATAACTAAACTCCTATGCTTTTTGCTACTAGTGACGTTCTCCATATTTATTTTTCATCACTTGTTTATACTGGCACAATAATATAGCAATAACCCATGCCTGGGTGTAGGTAATGCTGGATTTACCCATGGTTGGTGTGGTTTGGTCACGAGGGCGAAGCCCGAGTGGCCAAACAAAGACAACCGTGGGTAAATCCATCATTAGCCACACCCAGAAGTGGGTTATTGCTATTATACAATGACATTATTTAAGAAAAAAAAAATTAGTTTTCTTAAATAATGGCATTGTATAATGCCTCCTTGCTGCCCTTCCGCAGATGTTTGGTATTCTGCGGCAGTTCTGATGTATTGCGCATGCGTATGCTTACGCAGTACATCAGAGCTGTGGGCGGAAGCAACAGAGAAAGCAAGATCTCAGTTGATTTTTACAAACTGTCTCGCTATGTTAAAGGAGTTTAACATAGTGAGACACCTTTAAAAAAGCAATGGAGATAGGAAGATCTCCGCCACTTTTTTTAAAGCTGTCTCGCTATGTTAAACTCGTTTAACATAGCGAGACAGTGTGTAAAAAGCAATGGAGATCTTGCATTCTCCGTTGCTGTAAAAAAAGAGTTATATACTAATGCAAAAAGTCTGGGCGACTGGACCTTTTTCCATTACTATAACTCTGATTTACAACGTGCATGCTGACCAATCAATGTGCATGTTTTGGAATATTAATGGGGGGGGGTCATTGTATAATACTGATTAATACATCTCTGTTTATACCTCTCATTGAATTCATCTGGCATCCAACTAAATTCCTGCTTTAATGTATATTTTCTATTACTATAATCACACCAACTAGATTCCTGCTTTTATGCATATATTCTGTATATATTATTATAATCACTGTGTGTAACACGCTTTGTACTTCTGTACCAATTAATGTTTATTTTTTTTCTGTATCTATGGTCTTGTCAGAGCTTTTCTCCCCAGGCCTCCACTGAAAATGAGCTCTTTTAGGCCCAGTGGACTTTCCTGGTAAACAAATGCAATAAAATAAAATAAACAACTTGTACTAAAGAAAAAATAATACAACTAAGGGGCAAAGCCCACATCTTCCACCCCGTGGTGTAGAGTGGACTCAAATGGTCAAGTTATATTGGAGAAATTAATAGTGTGTCGCAGTCCAATTGGTCAAGATACAACTTACAGAGGTGGTCAATACAGAAAAGTTGGACTTCCACTGAGTACATGTGGTGCATGCCCGGTCTATGAAAATTAGGTCAACTTAAGGAGGTGGTCAATGTAGGGAGGTGGTTGGCTATGGAGGCTCTACTGCACATCAGGCCATGCAAATGCTTCCATTGCCCTGCTCATAAACTCCCAGCTTACTCTGTCAAATGCTTTCTCTGCATCAAGACTCACCAACAGTGGCATTTTCTTACATTCAGCTTCCCTCTCATTCATTAATGTTCTGTTAATGTTGTCAAATGTTTGCCTCCCCTCCACAAAACCAAAGTGATCCATAGCTATCAGTTTTGGCATGACCTTTGCCATTCTATTAGACGTTACAGACACTTTATAATCTTAGTCTAGGATTGAAATGGGCCTTTACCCTCTTTGGGTATTACAGCTACCACTGCTTTCTTCCAGGATGTTGGTACTACTTCTCCTCTTAAAATACTGTTACACAAAACCTTCAAGATCACTCATTTTTCCCTCCTAGTTTCCAAACTTTCACAAATATACTCATACAAGTGTTACTGACGCACAGACACAGAGTTCTGGATTTTGTAAACACAAACTCCCTGGACCAGACAGTCAATACACCAACCAGGGGTGCAACCATATTGTATCTGGTCCTCAGTAATATGGGAGAGTGCTACACATCCCCCTAATGTAATATCTCCCCTGGTGAGGTCAGAACATCAGAACAGAAAATGGTCTTCTTTTAAGTAAAAAAAAAAAAAAAAAACGACCCCAGCTAAACCTGGAATATTCAGGAACTATTCTAAGGCTAGCCTCCTGTTAAGTGAGAACCTGGCAAAATGTCAAGCCTCCATAAACCCTGTGAACACTTCTGCCTATGCCGAACTGTTCAGAGAAACCCTGTACAAGCATTTTAATAGCTGCATAGAGGCAGCTGTACCCACCAGGAAGAAGTACAGAACTACCTCAAAAAACAAGCCACCCTGGTGGAATCACAGAATCAATTGGCTGTTATAACAGGAGGAAGAAAATCATGGCAACAATTAGGAGATGCAGCAACCAGCAGGATAAAAGTACTCTCAAACTAAAACAACTCAGAGAACAAAAAGTTTTCCAAAGCTAGATCTGAGGCCAGGCCAAAGACAACCACAAAGCATCATTTAGCTATGTCCGCAAACTCAAAGGCAATACACAATTGTGTGCTGAGCTCATTGTAAATGGAGCCACCTATATTGAGGCAAAAGATATAACAAACCTCCTGGCTGATAAATTCAGCTTCAACTTCACCCCTCTCTCCCTCTCAACCTTCCCTCAGGAAATATCAAATACAACTCCCCCTACTATCAACTAGAGAACAGGTCCTTAATGCTCCAAGACTAAGAACACTGCATCAATGGGCTCAGACAATATCCCAGGATGCCTTCTAAATAGCATGAAACATGACCTATCAAGGACTCTGGAATTGCTATTTAACTGTAGCCACCAAACAGGCTTCATGCTGCATGAATGGCAAAAGGCAACAGTCATCCCTCTGCACAAAGGTGGGCCATCTACAGACCCTGGAAACTACAGACCCATAATCTCACTAGTCCTATATGTAAAACCATGGAAGGAATTATCATGGAGATTATCAACAGAGATAAAGTAAACCTCCAGACACTGGACCCAATCCAATCCAGTTTGGTTTAGTCAAGGGCAGATTATGTCTACTCAACCTGGTGGACTTCTTTGAGAAGGTAATCAAAGCAATGGATGAGGGAAAATCATTCACATGGCCTACCTTGACCTGGCCAAGGCATTTGACACAATACCCCACTTGGGCATTGTTGACAAACTCAAGAGGTTGGGTACAAACCCGTATGTCACCTAGTGGATAACCAACTGGCTCACAGGAACCAGGAAGTTAGAACTGGGGAGTCCACCTCTACAAAGAGGCCAGTCACAAGTGGAGTCCCTCAGGAATTAGCCCTTGGAACCTACTTTTTGGCATTTACTAAGTCAAGGCCAATGTCAGTGGTCTCTGGCTGACTAAATCTGCAGATGATTGCAAATCAGGAGCTGTCATTGAATCCCACACTGACACAAATGTTCTCCAGGAGGGGCTGACACAGACAAACAACTGGTGTCAGAGCCATGGACTAAAACTAAATGCCAAGAAATACATAACAGTATCCTTTGGGAAGTATAACGGTATCCTTTGGGAAGTCATCTATCCCTGGTAACTACCATATTGACAACACACCCATTAGAGCTGACCCAGTAGTCAGGGACTTAGGGACACACACAGATAGTAATGTAGCCTTTGATCATCATGAGTCTACAGTGGTGAGGAAATCATTCTGTGTTGCACAACTTACAAATAAAGGTATGGCATCCAAGTCCAAGGAAGTCATTGTTCCACTGTATTCTGCATTCATCAGACCCATAGAGTACAATGCCTCCTTTGGTATGTACCTAACCAGGCATATCCAACAATGGGAACGTCCACTGAGGTTCCCCACTAAAAGAATACAGGGCATAAGTAATATGCCCTATGCAGAATGCCTCAAGGCCCTATCCCTGTATTCTGTCTCCTACAGGGCTTTGAGGGGGGATCTATGCCTGGCATACAGGGCATTGTCAGACCCCACTCTGATGGACCTCCTACATATCCACAAAAGAAACAGTACTAGAATTACCCATTCTAAAGACTTAAACCTTGCCTGTGATATAAATAGGACCTGCTGGAGAGATAGGTATGGATCATGAGACTACGCCATCTATGGAACAGGCTCCCCATCCATGAGAAGCAAACTTCTTCCCTAACCCAATTCAAGTGCATCTTGGACAATTGATGGGTAACCGGAAATTCCTCCATGGTTTGGCATATATGTCTTTAATGGACACAGGTAACCTGTAAATGGTTCATCTCCCAGGCCCATGCTTACACTTATCAAGGGTATCTGAACTTATCGGAGATTTGGGATGCATGGCTAGGCTTAAAAAGGCCCTTGTGGTCGTTAGCCTAGTGAACACCTATAAGCCTATATAACATTAATCCCTGAACTATCGAATGGACTGTCAAATGGCTCACTGACAGGAGTCACACAGTTAAAGTCAGGGGTACCTTTTCTACACAAAAGGATGTGATTAGTAGAGTTCCACAGACCCCATTGTGCTAACCCTCCTCTTTCCCAACTAGTTCACTGATGCTAAAGCAGAAGCAGATGGGATATGGTTAAGTGTGCCAATGACTGCAAACTGGATGTCCCTTCAGACACTCACATACTTCAAAGTCTGACCAGACTAACACTTAGATTATAAGTTATGAGATAAAGCTCAGTGTCAAAAAATGTAGTATGGTTTTATCTGGTAAGCAAGATTTCCCAAGATTACACCATGCTGCATCCTTCTACCTGGATCAGCTAATTTTCAAAGGCATGCCCTTCTGGAATAAGGAAGTTATGATTCCTTTCTATACTTCCCTCATCAGAATCACCATAAAATACAATCCCCCCTTCAGTATCTACCTCTCTAAACATCTTGCTGAACTGGAAAGGTCCCAAAATTTTCTAAATAATAACATCACCGGACTGAATGTTCTAATCTGTGTCAATTTAAAAATCACCTAGCTATATGCTGTTGCATATAGTCTGCTTTGAGCTGCTTTGTGCATAGCCTTCAGTTCCATGAAGGACCATATCATTCTTCATTTTCTGCATTTGTGAAAGACTAACAGCAACATGAACACCCACAAGGCCATAACCTTCATCAAAACAGACAATCTGCCAGCATAATAGTTATTAACCCCACCATACCCCCTATTTGTGGAATAAACTCCACTATACTTCAAGCAAAGCAACACACTGGAAGACTTTAAAACTAATCTGGACAACTGGATGGGTTATCATAAATTCATCCCTAGGGGTTGTTAGTATTGGATCCCCTAACTGGTGAGTAACATGCTCATTGCATAATTTTGGCTTAGATGGACTGTATGCCTAGTATATAGCTATAAACCTCAAAAATCCAAAAAAAAAAGTTTTCTTTGGAGTTTTCATATGAGAACAGATAAGCACCCTCTTTATCTTGGTTATCATCCATATTCTTTGTGGAAAAGACACAGACTAATTTCGACATGCTGCACTACTTCCTGTGAACAGAGAACTGCTTTCTACATTCCATTCTTTTGAATAAGAAAATATACAATAGAACTCCCTTCCTGCACAGGGAGCAATTTACAGGCTAATGGAACTAGGAGGGAATTAGAGGAAGGCTTTGAAATAAACTATACTGCATACCTTGGGGGGAAATTTTTATCATCCAGCTGTCTGCAGTCATTAGCCACAATTGATTCAGAAACAAAGACCCCCTTTATCCTAAAGACAGTAATGTGGAAATTGTTCCTGGACTATTCATAAAAGGGACATTTTGTTTGGAAACAATGACCTAATTCTACAGACATTTGAAATGTTGGGAAAGTCCTCCAAAATTGGACAGATATAAAGACTGTTTAGATAAAATGGGGCTATTTCAGAACATCAGCAGTAAATAAAAACAGAAACATAGCCAAACATGCTTTCTCATTAAATGTTTTGGTAATTAAAACATTAATAACCACAAAACGAGGAACAGTGCGAAAATCAAATAACCAAAAAAAAAAAAAAAAAAACACTCTGAGAGGAAAACTAAAGCACCGGACAGCCGAGAACTATTAATGAAATAGTGATTTATTCAACAAGTAATCCAACGTAAAACGCTTAACGAATCACCACGTTTTTCGTCTTTTACACACAAGACTTCATCAGACAAACATCAATAATTAACTCCACATATTTATATGCTGGCAAACATTTGAATTAACCAACGATGGTAATTAAAACATTGCTACATATATTTAAGGAGCTAACAAATGCAACAATTTAAATCAATAATGAATATTTACCCATTCTAGATGCAAACCATTTTAGCTCTATAAAATATCTTCAGTAGTGTTATACAAATATGATCTCAAAAGCATCTATTGAGAAAATGGAGGCTGTTTGTAGTCTACAAATTAATCCAGTCACTTACTACCTTTGGAGGCAAGACTTCCATCAAATAAAGGAAATGTCAGTTCTCTTATTTACTCAGATAACACAAAAGTTAAGACCACAAGAAATTGAAAATCGCAGTTCTAACTGCCAAAAAAAATAAAACATTAAACCATGGAAACAGTCTTAAGACTGTATTTTAAATTAGACTTGTTAGTATTTTCTGCAATGATGTCAGAATTTCAGGAACTCCATAATACCCTCTCAGGTCTTTTAATAGCCGATAAACTCTTAACGATTATTAGACATTGCATTGTAAATATAATTCAAAATAATCCATTATTGAATGAGCAACCTTCATAAATCTAACTAGCAGTCTGATACCTATATAGCAAAACTGAAGAAATGCCAATAGAACAGGATTCAGTCGAAAAATTATTCCGTTATCATAATGTTCAGGGGTAATACTGTAACAGTTCAATCTCTAATGCTTAACAAGTATTGTGCGGCTCTTCTTTGGGTCTTACTATTAAAAAAGAAAACTTATTTAAAACAATTGCCTTGTACAAAAAACGTTTTTTTAGATTGCTTTGGGGAGCAGTTTCCCCTTTGCTCTACAGTTGCTTGATTCTGAATGACATACAAATTACCTCTTTCAATTGCTCCAGGATCTCAAGCCATAGTTTTGCAGATTTACTTATTAACCTATAATTTGCTAAGTTACCTGCTGTGCGTTGGTTAAGCTAATCCAAATTATTTACACTGCATTGTTTTTCAGAACACATACAGATCTATATTTGTGTAGTTGCTTGCTTTGTTCCTCTTTGGGGTTGCTTTTTTATACTATATAGAGTAGCTTAGGCATTCTGCCAGTGATATATTACAGACCATTGTTAATAATTCACTGATTTTGTACAACTCCCAGGATGACCACTTCAGTATCCTCTGTGCTGCTGTTAAAGGTTTTCAATGCAGAATGAGCAAATTTGGATAGTGGTTTTCTGCTCCTTTTTACAGCTGATCTGACTTTTCTTCGACTCCCCCTCATTTAGTTCAAAAATAAGCATTTTGGCTACACCCTTCCACTCCTAATGGCTTATGTCCATCCTGGCACCACTTCTTCCTCTTATTGATTTCACCGCATGGAATAACATCTCTCCAGCTTTTAACACCATTGGCTTATCTGCTTTAACTGACCCTTCAAATGATAGCATCATGCTCATCAGTTTTGAAGTTCTAATCCATACTGTAACTTTATTACATTGTCTTTCTTAGTCATCTCTCACTGCTAAGGCACTATTTCTATAAGGAGTCAATGTCCAAGATTACAGGACAGAATATGGTATTGCCTGCATCTGGCTATTTTCTGCACACATTTTGAATGGATGCCTTTTTCTTATTCATATTAGGCAACTTAAGTTTACAGTGATGTGCATCTCGCCCTTTACTTTTGTTTGGAAGCTTGGCCTCCAAGATGCGAGCTAGTAATTCTGGTAATCCAGAGCTCACCTCTAAGAGCTGCGTTTGCATACAGAACATACTTATACCTGCATGACAGGGAAGTATTTTCACAGACAATATAAGGATATTACTTAAGTGGGGTCACTAACAGAGGCCTAATATCTTTATTTATACTTGTCTGGATCTCTTGGGCCACAAGCAGAGATGAAAGGTTTCTATCTTTTGTAGTGCACTGCCATGCAAGGGAAGCCTGATCATGCAAATGTCTTCAATTTGTCCTCCTCCTGGCAAGCATAGTTCTTCCCTATATACATCTCTATAATCTTTTGTATACCCCAAGATACTCCTGCTGAATACTTCAGTGACTGAGAGGCTACACTTCACGCTTTGTACTGATTAGCCTCTCTGTACTTTCGCTCAACATGCTTTGCTTACTTTACCTTCTCAGACTGCTCTGCCTCTTCCTTCTTACCTCTTTCTCCTTTCCAAACGTTTTTCCATTTTTCCTACCTTTAATATCCACTGAACATATGTGCATTCAGAATTACCTTGTGCTGTTAAATTCAAATCACTTTCTAATCTCAGCTACAAGTCAACCTTCTCCGTTCTTTAGCTATAAGATCAAAATCTTTCACTTGCTTTGTTTAGGGAAATGTTTTGAATTTCACTCTCATTCATTTTCTCATTTATGCTTCTGAAGTACTCGGGTAAAAAAAAAGTCTTAGCCCTGCCACATTATAATACCCAGCCACATTATAATGTCCTACCACATTATAATGCCCTGCCACATTATAATGCCCTACCACATTATAATGCCCTGCCACATTATAATGCCCTACCACATTATAATGCCCTGCCACATTATAATGCCCTGCCACATTATAATGTCCATCACGGTGCTTGCCCTTCTCATGCTGCCCATTATATCACTCCTCTCCTCCACTCTTGTGGTTTCATTCAGTTTTAATAACTTTTCATTCTAACAGTGACATCATAAACAGCAAATTAGAAATACCTGAAAGATGGATTATAGCAAAGAACCCAATCATTATCCATTTCTGAAACATGGCCCAAACTATACTCCCTCTCTCTGTTAATGGTAAATATCACATATTCAAAAATAACAGACGTGGCTTCCAACCAACTAGCAGCCAATTATTCCAAAATCAACAAGAATTAACAACCTTTTTTCTAGGCCCATTACACTCCATCCCAAAATGGACTGCCAGCTTTTTGCTGGGTAATGTCAATATTGTCATGTTCAGTTCACAGCCTTCCTCCTTCCTCTTATTTCCTTAATGGTCATCTGGAAATACCCTTTCCTTGAGCCAACAAAAGAAAATTCATTTTGTTAAGAGATCATAACTTCACTTGTGAAGATGAGCAGAGTAGAGTTGCCTGTGTATACTGTGAATATGTATTACAGCTATTGTCAGTTTAAGACCACTGTAATCTCCTTTTAACAATTTTTGCATCTCATTACACACTATCTAGTGCCAGTGTGTTCATGACAGCTGAATTAACATTGTTTCACTAAACTGCTATCTTGTACAGAATAAGTTACCTGCTTGACTAAAATGTCCATGTATCCTGATGTTAATGACACTTTTGTTTGACATCATTAGGTGTGTAGAGGTGCACATTATAACATGGCATCAAAACTAGGCACATTTTCTTGAACTGAAAATGACATCATAATTCCCGTCAGAAATGCACACCAGTGATGGGACTGATATGATAAAGAGGTCCTCTCCTGAGCTGAATTACCCTAGAACAGCTGTATGACTAAAGAGAGGCAAGACTAGATCATTAAATCACAAGATGCCCAAACAAGTAAATGGGATTAGGATTACTCCAGGCAATCTGCTTGTTGTTGGTTCCTTCCCCCAGTGGTTCCTCGCTGCAGAACACTGTCTCATCAGTTGTGATATTATTGTTTAGCTTTTGCACTGGCAATGTTCAAGAGAAGAGATGTGTATAGCCAATAATTGAATAATGCATAAAAGTGTCATTCAATGTTTTTTGATTTAAATAATAAAAAGTTGGAACAAAAACTTAAAAAACATGCGGTAATTTGCATATTCCAAGTGGGTACACTTACAAAAATTAGTTTGGGGAACAAAAGGGCACAGTTTGAAAATACACAGTGGAAGGCTTAAGGGAGAAAAGAAACATTTTTTTTGTCAGGGGAAAGGGTGTTTGATGATTAAACAGCCTTCCTGAGGAGGTGGCATTAAAAAGATTACCTCAGGGACAAAGTGCTATGTTGTCTACAAGAAAAAAGCAAGCTGTTGAAGTAGGACCTGCAACTTAACCAGAATATAGGAAAAAAGACCAGACTCCGAGCTAAGTAGCACCTATCTTCCATTAAAATCTGTAACTGTACATTTCCAGATGGACATTGGAAGCAGCTAAAGGACAGAAGCCATACAACAGGAAAAAAGGGACAGTTTTATTTACTCATTCATCAGCATTTGTTTACTGGGATATATTTGCTCAGCATGGAGCCCTTTTCAGTGGGGGCTGGGTAGGAAAGCTTCACATAACGTAGATACTGTAACCTTTTGTAAACTAATGTAAGAAGAGAGTACAAACCTGCTATAGCAGAGATGAGAAGGTAGGGAGAAAAGCTCCACAATTAAATTACACATGACGTGCATTTATAATTGCAGGGTAAAACATCTACATGACCATATTTACATTGTTTTTAATTTGTTTTCATAGGTCCATAGATTAGTACTAAGCTAACTGCTCTTAAGAGTTATTTTAAGCCTAGCCAATTATCCCTTGTGAGACACAAATCCTGCACCTTGTGTTTGTAAGGCAAACACCTTAACCATTAGGCCACCCTCCCCTCCCAATATCAAATATTTCTTACATGAACATAACATTTTAACACAAAAAACAAGAGGAATTAAACTGGCTAATTATTGAATAGAGAAATAACATAAATAACAATGTCCTTGTATCATGATAGCTACAGTGTGCTTTTGAGTTTAGTAATAATTTACAGACAGAATAGAATGCAGCTTAAAAATGATGAGAAAGGTATGAAAGGAGAAGTTATGGAAATAAGCATGAAGATAAATGGACAGAGGCAGAATTGTAATTAGTGGTGGGGTGTAAGAGGAGGAGGAAAAGTAAGTTTAAAAAATAAGTGCAGTATGAGGAGGTGCAATACACCACAAAAAGAATGGGAAGCAAAGTGGCTGTAAAAGTTGGAGAAAGGTAATCTGAGTAAAGCTAGTCAGGGGAGCAGGAAGAACAGAGCCATCTTTGGGCATAGGTTCTGTTCAAGCAACGTTTTGAAACTGTCTACGTTTTCTATCTGTTTTAACTGTGTGGGGATTTCATTCCAGAGTTTTGACATATAATGAGAGTAGAGTAAGTCTCCAGTAGTGTTGAATGTACTACTGATGCATAGTAAAAGTTTATTGTTAGAAAGTTCTCTAGTGGGTGAATAGCACAGTACAGTATTTTGTAATGCCTGGCACTTGTCTGGAGAGTACAATAGTTTGTGGATAATTACTTGTGAGTATATCAACTGGTTTGGGAGTTAAAGTCAGTTTAATTGTTTTAATGCAAGGCAGTGGTGTTTTTATAAGATAGGCTGGTTGGTTGTAAATTTAGCTATTTTGCAGTAGTTGGGGGCTAGTTTAGTTTTATATGTAGTGTTGACATTTATAAGAACAGGGGAAGCATATAAAGAGAGAGAAGGAGATATGTTGCTGATGAGGTAATCATTACTTGATTGGTCAGGTACGTTTGGTCCTATAGAGTGAGTAGAGTTTTTGGCGAGTTTTCTTGATGGAATGAAGTATGTGGTGATGAAATTTGAGGTTATTATTTACTAGGAGTCAGAGTAGTTTAGTTTGTCTTATGGTTTCTATTTTTGTGTTACTACTTGAGGTAATATGAACTGTGTGCTTCTGGTTAAGGTGTTGTTTTGGAGCAAACAGCATAAGTCTTATTTTTTGGCATTAAGCAGCAAGGTAGAATTTTTTTAGCCATATTTCAATGTCAGCAAATGGTTTTTGAGTGATTTCTTATACTTTTGTTATGGATGGGGGTAGAGCAGATAAGGGTT
Source organism: Protopterus annectens (assembly GCF_019279795.1). Taxonomy (NCBI): domain Eukaryota; kingdom Metazoa; phylum Chordata; order Ceratodontiformes; family Protopteridae; genus Protopterus; species Protopterus annectens. Next base: position 521,479,457 of record NC_056747.1, on the reverse strand, counting down.
GAATCGTCAGCATATTGTGCTGTAGCGGTATGAAGTACTGACCCTTGGAGAACACTAACAGAGATCAGTTGAAATACTGAAAAGTTTTGTTGCCATTTAGTTGCCTGCTGACAACTGCATAAAGATGTGAAATGAGGAGAGGAGGGGGTAAAGGAGACCTAGTGCTGCAAGTTCAGAGAGGAGCTTTTGGTGGGACATTGTGTCATACGCTTTGGAAAGGTCAGGGAAAAGTGAAGAAACAAGGTTGCTCTCATTTCTGTATTGGTTTACTATGTCGAAGTTGAGATGGGCAGTAGTACTGTGGTTGGGCCTGAAACCATGTGGAGTGTTGGGAGAGAAGGTCGTGTTTGCTTATGTTTCATAAACTGGCAGTGAATGCATTTCTCAAGGATTTTTGAGGGGAGTGATAGGATAGCAGCAAGTGTGTAGTTTGTTAACTCTGTTGATGTACCTTCTTTGTGAAGGGGTATAATACACTTTTTCCAGATGGATGGGACTCCGTTTTCAGTCACTGACCAACTGATTAGAATGGAGACAGGGAAGACTACTGCTTCTGAACTTATTTTGATGAACTCAGTGGGAAGATAATCGGCAGCCAAGGTTGTTGCTTTTAACTTGGCTAGTAATTTTTTATGGCTGATGTTGGGATGGGCCGATAACTAAAAGACTGTGTTGCTTTTGTGAACAGATGGAAGTTGGAGGGGTAAAGTGAGGTGGTCAGCGATAGAACTGATTGGACAAAATGAGTGATGAACTGAGTGGCAACAGAATGTGTTGTTTAAAATAGGACGGGTTGTAGTGGTATGGCTAGGGTGTAATAATTTAGAGAGGACCAAAATAACTTGGAGTTGTTTTGGTGATTCTGTTGGAGATTACTGCATTATGACTTCTCATCAGATTTAACAAGGATCTTGGTATGGATTCTGAAATATCTACACATTTGGTCAATATGTTGTGTATTTTTCTTGTACCATTCTTTACATGCTTTGTCTCCTTGTAGCACGAGTTGTTTTGTTTCTTTTGTCAGCCATGGCTCTATTAGGATTTTACCTTGCTTGTCCTAACTGGTGCTAAATCATTTAATATTTTTAGGAAGGTGTAACTTAAGTCAGTAACTGCTTCATCTAGGGGCATTACTCTCAAAACATTATAGTTGTATAAAGCCAAAAGAGAAAAGAAACCAGATATGTTGAGCATTGGCAACAACTAAGCAGAGCTATTACTGTAGAGAAATGCCTTGCTTGCATTGTACATGTTCTAAATTAGGAGAATGTTATATCAGCAAAGCTAGTTTCAGTGAAAGTAAAATGTTCAAATACTGTTCAGTGAAACTATTTTCTCAAGCAGTGGAGTTTGCCTGTTTCTCCATTGTTGTGCAACAGTGGAATTGGTATACACAACTTCAGGGGTGTGGGGTGTTCTTCTGCTTGTGGATGCAGTGGGGTTATCCCCCCTGTATAAAAAAAGTTCTCTGGTGTCCGCTGAATGTAGTTTCAATGAGCATTTTTCAATTTAATTTACCTTCAGTGAGTCAACATGAATCCATTATAAACATGGCTACAGGTCTTAAATTTACTTTATTTTTACATTTGTTAACCAGGTGTTTCTGACTGAGCGGAAAAGGCCCTTTTTCAGCAGAGGCCCGGGGAGAAAAGCTCCACATAGAAAAATTACAGGTACATTTAGATATTTAGACATGATCAGTAAACACACAAATTAGAATTGACATGTTTTTACAGTGGTATGCAGCACATCAACAGTTACAGTGGAGAGAAGAAACAAGAAAAAATTAATTTAAAAATAAAGGTAATTAATAGATTTGTTGTGTACAGCTGAAATTTGGAACATAGGTAGAATACATACATAGTACACAGGTGCAGTACATACATTGTAGATGGTCAGTGTTTGTAAGAATGAAAAACTTATCAAGTACTCTAGGTTCAGTATGTGCACCTTATCTGCTTTCATTAGCCTGGGGAGCAATCATGGCACTGCAAACTTTGCTTGAGATGTTGCCTAATGAGGTTTTTAAAGGGGGCTTTGGACGATGTGTTTTGTATGCTAGTAGGGAGAGTGTTCCATTTTTTAGCCACTGAACTACTATATAGTGCATCTTCAAAGCTATTGTAGCTGTTGTTGACTTCTAGTAGTAGTCTGCTTGATGATCTAAAAGGTCTTTTGGCTGAGTGATGTTGTACTAGGTTTTTGAGGGCAGGACACTTATTGGGGAGGTAAATAGAATGACAGAGGCAGAGATGACTGTAGGTTAGGAGGTTGGGCAGTTCAAGCCAGTGGAGCCATCTCTCAAAGCAGTATAGTGATGAGTTCTATATGGGCAATCTGCAGCAAAGTGGGCAATTCTGTTACAGCAGTCTTCCATTTTGCTTAGTTCAGTTTTGTTGAGATTAGTCAGAATGGGGGGTGGATAGAAGTTGGGAGTGAGCAATGGCTGATCTTGTGTTGTTGGTAAGAAATGGTTTGATACGGTAGAGTGATCCCAGTTTGACATGTACTTTTTTAATAGTTGAGATGACTATCAAAGTTTAGGTGGGAATCTATGGTTATTCCCAATAGCTTAGCCTGTGGCACTGGAGCGATTGGAGTAGAATTTGTGGAGTAGATAGTGAATTGACTGTTATCAGTATTTTTGTTAGAACTGGTTATAATCATAAGCAGAGTTTTCTTTGGATTGAGGATAAGTTGGGCTTTGGTAAGATAGTTTTCAATGTCAGAGAATGCTAGTTGAGTTGTTTGCAGGAGGGTGGGAATGTTTTGTGCAGCACAGATTAAGGTAGTATCATCTGCATACTGAATGACAGATGCATGCTGTGTGGAGGTATGGAGGTCATTTGTGAAGATTGTGAATAGTAGTGGTCCGAAGATAGAACCCTGTGGGACTCCTATAGTTATGGGCAGCTGAGGAGAGAGATAATTTTCCCATTTCACAGCTTGGTACCTGTCAGTTAAGCAGCTTTGGAACCAGGTAAGAGTGGAATTTGACAGGTCATACTGGTTTAGTTTGTTTAGGATGATTTGGTGCGAGACTGTGTCAAATGCTTTGGACATATCCAAAAAAAAAAAAAAAAGAGTTGACACCTGCAGGCCTTCATTTTTGAGACTGTTTACTGTGTCTGTGAAGCAGAGGAGGGCTGTAGTGGTACTATGGGCAGGTCTGAAACTGTGCTAAGTAGATGACAGGATGTTGCTGTCTAGGAGATATTTTGGCACCTGGGTATGGATGCATTTTTCTAGGATTATGGCCAGGGAGGAGAGTAAAGCAATGGGTCTGTAGTTAAGTTCAGTGGAGGTCCTGCCTTTATGTATGGGTGTAACATAGAATATTTTCTAGAGTTTGGGCACATAGTTTTCAACAATTGATCTCTTTATGAGAGTGGAGATTGGGATAGCAATAGCATCTGCTGTGAGTTTCAAGAAATAGCTGGTGAGTAGGTCAGCTGCTGTTGATGATGTTTTTAGTTAGGAGAGTATGCTTTTGATTGAAGTGGTGGAAACTGTTTTGAGGATAAAGCTTGTACTAGTGTTATTTGTGTTGGGGGGGGGGGATAGTGAGGTAGGAAATGTCCTGTGATACTAAGGATAGAAAAGTTGAATTGTGTTTTGATGGGAACTTTAGTGTCAGGGGTGGTTGGTTTGGCGGTAGGCTTTTGGGTGGGTTTTAGTAGCTGGTTTACATTTTTCCAAAATTTTGGGGGGTTGTGTTGGTATTTAGTTTGTAATGTCATGTAGTAGGATTTTTTTGTCCAGCCTAATGCATTTTTTGCATGGTTGTGCAGTTCTTGGTACCTAGTTAAGCTTTGTGTTTCTTTGTTTTTTTGATAGTATAGCCAGGCAGTGTCTCTGGACTTGAGGATTTGTTTGGTTTCTTTACTGAGCCAGGGGTTTGTAGAGGTTCTAACCTTGATTTTGCGCAATGGAGCGACAGTGTCTAGGTGTTGTAGAAATGTTTTGTTGAAATATGCTACAGCCTGGTCAAGTGGGAGGGTTTTTACAGGGGCCCAGTCACAGTTACAGAGTAAAGTGTTGAGGACGTCAAGAGAAGTTTTTGTGTTTCTAGTGGATTTATATTTAGTGGTTTTGCATATGCTTGTTCTATTACGTATATGGTATATTATGTTGTGGTCACTTAAGGTGTCTGGGAGACTGCCTGTGTGGGGGTACAATGTGGGGTTGTTAGGACCCAGTCAAGGATGAATTTCCTTTTAGATTTTTTATCGCATCTAGTTGGAATTTGGACTAGCTGCTGGTAGCCGTGGAGATTAGATTACTTTGTGGTTCTGATATACAGGTGAACCAATCTAGGTTGAAATCCCCAAGAATAAGGGTTTCTTGTGAGTATGTGGAAGAACACCAGGATAAGACGTCTTCAAGGCTAGCAGGTGTATTACCAGGTGGAATATAGATCACAATTGTAGTGATGACCTTTTTAGGGTGAAGTTGAAGTTGTGAGATACGTATGTCCCAATTATTGGGGGAGGGGTAGGAGTTTGGTAATTGATGTACAGTTAAGTTGGACTTGTACAGTAAGGCAGTTCCACCTCCTTTACGAAGTGGTCTGTCTTGTCTAATGATACTGTAGCCGGTAGGGAGAACTTCTGAGTTAGCTATGTTTTTATTTAGCCAGGTTTCTGTTAAAGCAACTATGTCTGGGGAGTAGTGTGCTATTGTGGCCTGGCGTTCAGGTATTTTTTTTTTGATACTTATAATATTTAGCATTAAAAGATGGTTGGTTTTGCTGCTGCTGTTGATTTGCCCAGGGATGAAGATAGTGGGAGTGTTATGTTCTGGCATTTGTGTTGGAGCAGTTTGTGTTGGACAGGATGGATTTGGGCCTGGATTGGGGTGGATAGCCCCACTTATGGTGAGCCTGGTGTTAAAATGGTGATACAGATGTTGGATTTTGGTGATGAGTGTGAGAAAGTATTGTGTTTTTTGGCGTAGGAATGAGAGCACATGTGTTTAGTTCTGAATTGGTCTGTTATGTAGTTCTTGAACAATTGTGGGCAGATATTATTATAATGTATGGTGTCTGTATATGAGAGTGCATACTATATTGTTGTGCTACTAAGTTTAGGGATATTGCTAGAGTAATAACTTGTGGAGTTATAAATAATTATGAGAAGACAGACTAGATTTAGTTGTGTGATGGTCATGGTTATAACGTTTAGGTTGGTTCTAGGTGGAGGTCTGGATAGGAATTATAGGGTTGCACTATATGTGGATGGGTAAGTAGTGCCTAGTGGGAATGAGAATGGTTAGGAGTATTTTGTGGTGGAGCAAGTTGGTTTGGTGTAATGTGATCTGACTTGAGGAGCTGTGATTGGTGGAGGTGATGTGAGATCGAGCTGTGGGTGTGATTACTATAAATATAGTGGTAGCGGGAGGGAATTGGAGCAGGGCATGGGAGTGGAGAGAGCCACAGCATTAGCGAGAACGAACAGACCGGGGCAGAGCCCACCAAGACAACAGTAATGGGCAGCAAAAAGTAATGTTACTTTACAAATCTTAACACTTTAAACAAAATTCCTGAGGTCTAATGGCTTACCAGCAAGCAGAATTCAATTGCTGAAGAGCACTTGTGTCCTGGTGGGAGACTAGTAATTTAAAGATGGTTCCATGCTCAGCAGGATTCTAATATAAACTTAGTATTGGGGGAGGGGGGGATAGCACAAGGAGTACCAGGTGGAATGCAAAGAAATCAGCGAAACCAGAGAGGCAATCAGTGGAAATCTATCAGTGAAGGCCTCAGAGGGGGTAAGCAATAATTCAAACTCTACCTGTAAAGTGAAGGAGAGAAGAGACAGCAAGGTTTATTAAGGTTGGAGTGTATCTTCACATTGACTTGCTTATTAGTAGCCAGTTTGTGCACAAATTAGAGTAGGGAGATACATTAGCAATGAAGGGGAATGTATAGAGATGTAAATAGACACAAGAGAAGAAAATGAGATGAGCGATCGATCAACAGTAAACAAGAGCCAATAAATAACTTACACTGGCTCTGAGGTTTAAGCTTACATACAGCATTCATAGACGAGTCCATTGGCTGTTATACATGGGGTTATAGATAACAGTAGTCTGCAAGGCAAGAACAATGGCAGTAAGCAAATGCAGGGATAGCGAGTCATAAGAAGAGTCTATTGTTAAGTACAGTACTTCTTCTTTCGGCTTTTCCTGGTTAGGTGTTGCCACAGTGGCTCACCTGTCCACTCATGATTGGCAGTGGAGCTTTACGGTGTTGAGTTGCCAGCCTGGCGCCCAACCTTCTACAGAAGGCACACACATGCACACACTCACACCTAGGGCTAATTTAGAGTGTCCAGTCCACCTACAGCATGTCTTTGGGATGTGGGAGGAAACTGGAGCACCCAGAGGAAACCCACGCGACCACAGGGAGGATATGCAGACACCACACAGAAGGCACTCCAGCAGAGGATCGAACCGGAGAACCACTTGCTGTGAGGTGGCAACGCTAACCACTGTACCACTGCGCCCACCCATTAAGTACAGTACAATATCAGTAAATAGATGCAGTGGATATTGAGTAGCACAGTCATGTAGGTTGGATGAGGTGTGCATGAGAGAGGTGGTTTAATGGGGGGAGGACAGAAAATATATAGGGGGGGCTAGCAGAATCAACCACTACAGTAAGGAATAACTTTACTGTTTTAAACAAGTCTGTCCTTCAGTCTAAAGAAGAAGGTGACTAAATTCACAAGTACTTCAGCTCTGTCTTACGTGCTTCTGGCTTCGTCACTGTAGAAAGCCTTGAATCCCTTAAATAAAATTAGACTATACATGTACACCAATCCCAAGGGTCACCGTCTTAATACATTAAGAAGGCTGAATATACTATTTTGTCTATACAAGCAGACAAAATTACAAACCTGAAAATCAATAACAAGTCTACAGCAGAAAATCACTAAGCAGAAATCAAAGTGAATAAAGCAATCAATTTTAAATAGCCATTTAAACAGCTTATTATGGCCCTGGGCCATGTCAACAAAATTACTAAAGTTTACAAACTGCAGACAATATTTAATTAATGAGACAGGTTTAAGATTTACACTTATCTGAAAGTCTTCTGAAGACTGATGACAGGATGTCAAACACATTTCTGTGTTTTGCCTGCCATATTTATAGTAAGAAATCCTGACAGTTCCAATTACTACAGTGAACTACTGCAGCACACACCCATCTTGAATTCGCTCTCATAACAGGATAGATATAATACAGACCCACATTACAAAACTGAAATTTAAATTACAATTTGCACACTTTGTAATTCAATTAAAAGCTCTGCAAAAACAAAGAAGGCAAAAGTACTCCAGCTAACATACAGCAGTTTGCTGAAAACAAGAAAAAAAAATTCTGTTGGGGGGCAACACCCCAATCCAACCCTTACTGAATGTATTCAGTTCTGAGGCTGTTGCTGCACTACAAAGGTGGGCATGCCCTTCTTTTCAAGTGGCCTCACAATGACAGGCTCATGAAGATGTTCGTGTTACACTGCTGCAGTCATCACACTTGGGTTATCCTGCCGTCAGGCGGTGCCGCAGTTGGCCAGAGTTCCAAAGTCTTGGTCCGGCGTTGGTTGCTGTCGCTTCTTCCCTGACGTCAGTGCACCAGGGGTATATAATATGCATCAGACACCATTTTCTCCAGTCTTTCTTGCCACACGGTGCCCGAAGCAGAAGCAGTTTGCAAGTGCCGGTCAGCAGACTCCTGAGATTTTCGAAGTCGAATTTCAGATCCGAAGTCTTCAATAAAGCTAAGTACCCTGTTGGGGAAACCTTTTTCTTGCCTCAGACCGATGTCAGAAAAAGTTAATAATTGTATTTCTTGTGGGAAGCAAATACCTCATAAGGACTTCCACTCTTACTGTATTCCATGCCTAGGCCCTGATCACGACATCACTAGTTGTCGGTTTTGTGCTAGTTTCAACAAACTCACTATAAAAAGGCGTTTTGATTTTGCTTTACACTACTTTGGCCGAAGGTTCAATTATACCATGCCGTCAGATCAGCTAATGACCTCAATACCAAAAAAACGCAAAGACAAGGATAAAGACAGGCATCTGAGGTCCAAAACCGATGACGACGAAACCTCTTCTAGGCCAGTCACCGATTCTCAGTGAGGCGCTTTTGCAGCCCCTGACACCCGCTACCTCAGCCACAGGCTGCTGCCGACTCCCACGTGGAGACATCTAGGCCTCTGGAAACAAGGTATTGGGCCTACGGAAACTAATCCCTCAGATGGGTCCGGAGCCGCTGAGCAGGCATCGGCTTCTGAGGGTGTTTTCAGACCTTCACAACTTACCATTAAAACAACAGCCAAGACAAAGGTACCATTAAAGACAAAGAAACAAGTACAGCATTCTCCTGGATAGTCCTCCATGCCTAAGAAACAGATGCTTAAAATGGCCGAAGACCTCATTACTCTTATCAGGGGTTCCCATCCCCCCCTGAGAACATGCCTAAGAAACAGATGCTTAAAACGGCCGCAGACCTCATTACTCTTATCAGGGTTCCCATCGCCCCCCTGAGAAAAGACCTAGGCAGGATACAGACTATGACTCCTCTGATCAAGTTTCCATTTCCTCTGATTCCTCTTCAGACCAGGGATACTCTTTACCCCCCTATGAGGACTCTGATGCTGAGGAATCTATCCCCTCAGCCTCTCCTCCTGAGGATTATTCTTTTGGGGAAACTTTACATACCATGAGGGAACATTTCCATTGGGAAAGTCAGGATTACTCTGAATCCAAGAAAAGGCTCAGAGATTTCCTCTTATTGCCTCAGCACAGGCCCCTGGCTATTCCGCCTGTACTAGACATTGTGGATGATGTGTTCTCTGAATCCAGTTTATCTCCTGACTCTTTGCCCCCTGCTCCAGCCAAGCCAGATAGGTATTATAGAGTCCCTGACTCTCACAAGTTTCTTTACAAAAACTCTTCTGCTGATCCAGAAACAATTTCCCAGGGTCCAAAAGGAGTTAAGGCTTCCATTGCAAAAAATCCAGTACCCTCTGACAGAGATTCCAGAGCTTTGGATAGATGGGGGAAGAAAGTATACACGTCTGCAACTTTAGCAGTAAGAGCTTTAAATTGCCAGTTTCACATACTTAAGTACTAGCAACATTTAATGGCTCAGTTAAAACAGAAAATGCTTGCTAGCTCAGAAGCTCCTGATTGTAAAGAAATGTAGGATTTATTGTATGCAGTTTTGCAGGTGGGAAAACATACTCTGCAATGTGGTTTTGATTCTTTAGAGGCCTCTTGTAGAGCCGCAGTTACAGGTTCTGTTATTCGAAGACATGCTTGGTTAAAAGAACAGAGTTTACCTGATCATGTTAAGGCAAAGTTATTGGATGCTCCTTTACAGCATGACACCTTGTTTGGTGTTAAGGCAGAAGAGGTGTTAAAGAAAATGGAGGATAAAGCTAAATCTATGCAGACAGTCAAGGATTTCTTACAGGTACAGCCACCTCGTTTTAGCAGAAATTGGCCAACAAAAAATTGGTCCTTTCCAGTGTCAGACATGCAACAGAGAGGCAGATACAGATGCCCAAGAGGCAGATCTCAAGCCCAAGGCTCAGACAACGACAGTGGGGCACCTCAACCCCAAAAGGAGGTGAGGACAAGTCTCAACCTAACAGGAAACAGTCACAATGACTTTCCTTTGCGTACGCCAAGCACGTCCCTTTTGGAAGCCCCATTAGGGGGAAAACTAGCACTTTTTTCTCAAAAATGGCAAACAATCACCCAAGACAAATGAGTCCTGAATATTGTGTCTCAAGGTTACAGATTCCACTTTCATACTTTAACAAAGCTAAAAGGAATGCCAGTCCTGCCACAAAATCAATGGGCAGAGGCACAAAAACAAATTTCAGCCCTCATGGACATGAGAGCTATACAAAAAGTACCACAACAGGAACAAGGACAAGGATTTTACTCAAGACTCTTCCTGGTCCCCAGAAAGGACAAAGCCTGGAGGCCCATACTGGACCTTTCAATTCTCAATTCTTACCTGGATATTCCGAAATTCAAAATGTTGACATTACAGCAGCTTCTACCCATGCTGGGCAAGAAGGCTTTACTCTGGACCTCAAAGAGGCATATCTGCATGTCCCTATCAGACAAAATTGCAGAAGATACCTCAGATTCAAAGCTGGTACAATGCACTACCAATTCTCTGCACTGCCCTTTGGCTTATCTACTGCACCCAGGGTCTTCACAAAGTGCCTGGCACCAGTAATTGCATTTTGCAGGCAAAAAGGAATTCAAATATATCCATATCTGGACGACTGCCTCATTCAAGCAGAGACAAAGGACACTCTTCTACAGCATCTGGCATTTGTGAAAAAGTTGCTAATTTCTCTAGGGTACACAGTAAACGAAAAGAAGTCAAACCTAGTGCCTTCACAACAGATTACATTCCTGGGTGCCAGCTTAAATACAACGGCCCAGATGGCTTACCTCACGCCAGACAAACAAGTGTAACTAACTCAATATTTTCAACTGTTGGCAAAAACGTCCCATCTCCCTGCAAGAAAAATTCTGCAGGCCCTGGGATTCATGGCATCCTGCATACTACGAATACCATATACCAGACTGCATATGAGGAAATTACAATGGTACCTAAAAAGTGTTTGGACTTGACACTCTCACAGTCTAGAAGCAGTAATTCCAATTATTCCCTGCCTACAACAGGAGTTTCGATGGTGGGCACAGGCATGTCACCTAAACAAGGGTCAGCCTTTTACACAACCCCCAGCCAGACAAACTCTAACAGATGCTTCGGATTATGCCTGGGGAGCACACATGGCAGGAAAATGCATTCAGGGCAAGTGGACCACAGACCAGATGCATCTTCACATCAATCAAAAAGAAATGTTGGCTGTTCAAAATGCCCCAACAGCTTTCATGGACCTTCTACATCCAGGACAACTACTACTAAAGACAGACAACACCACAGTAATGTGGTACATAAACAAACAAGGGGGCACTCATTCTTATCCCCTATGCAGGCAAGCCATGACCTTGTGGAACACAGCTCTAATGTACCAAGTTCACCTGCAAGAACAATTCCTGCCAGGAAAGAAAAATACTAAGGCAGACCACCTAAGCAGAAATATCATGGACCCTCACGAATGGAAATTGAATCCACAAATCTTCAGCATGATAACACAAAAATGCGGATGCCCAGACATAGATCTTTTTGCCTCCCCTCTGAATTGTCATCTACAAAAATTCTGCACAAGGACTTATCACAAACAAGCATGGAAAGTGGATGCGCTTCTGTTCAGCTGGAAAAACCTAAAAGTCTATGCCTTCCCACCACTGCCTCTCCTTTCAAAGGTACTCCTAAAAGCCAGACAAGAAAAAACACAGATGATCCTGATTGCTCCAGACTGGCCACACCAGCACTGGTACCCTATCTTAAGGAACTTGGCTCAGGGCCCACCATGGATTTTGCCCCAAATTCCACTCCTTCTGACTCAACAAAACAATCAGATCCTGCACAGTCAGCTCAAAACCCTAAACCTGGCTGCATGGCAGATACTTTAGTCAAACAGGCAACACCTCTCTCTAAAGCAGTTATGGATGTCATCTTGGAGGCCAGGAGGCCTAGCACCAGGAAAGCTTACTCAGAAAAATGGAAGAGATTCTGCACCTGGAACCAGACTCACAGCCTTGACCCTCGTGTTCCAAACATTCCTCAGATTTTACAATACTTAACTGAGATGCTGGACAGAGGCCTATCCTTTTCATCAATTAAGATCCACGCCTCTGCCATTTCTGCACATTACAACATGGATCCTCCTTTATTCTCTCATCCCTTGCTAAAGCAGTACCTCAGAGGGGCTAAAAACATAAGACCGCCCTGGAGAGCACCAGCACCAACTTGGGACCTCAATTTCGTTTTGGAAAAATTAACCCTACCACCTTTTGAGCCAAACAATACAGCCGATCTAAAATTTTTATCATGGAAAACAGCTCTGCTCCTGGCAGTAACTTCAGCACGAAGAGTCTCAGAGCTACAGGCACTGATGGCAGTGGAACTTTTTATAATTTTTCATCAGGACAGGGTATCTTTAAGGACAAACCCTACCTTCATGCCAAAGGTGGTGTCTAGCATGGCTCTTAACCAAACCATCCATTTGCCTACTTTTTATCCAAACCCCCAAAATAAAGGGGAGAAACTTCTGCATTCTTTGGACATACACAGGCAGCTATGCTTCTACTTGGACAAAACAAAAGCATTCAGGAAAACTGATCAACTGTTTGTACCATATGCTGCAGGATCACAAGGCAAGGCTATCTCAAAGCAGACTATATCCAAATGGATAGGACACTGTATTCGGTACTGCTACACACAGCATGGAAAATCAGTCCCTAATAGCATTAGGCCTCATTCCACTAGGGCAACAGCCACTTCAACAGCCTTTCCCAGAGGGGTGCCTACCAAGAAAATTTTGGAGGCTGCAACTTGGGAGTTCAGTGCACACCTTCACCAAGCATTACCACCTGCCTCTTTACTCTAAATCCAGAACAGGATTTGCCACTGCAGTTCTGCAGGGCCTCTTAGCCAGTCCCAACTCTTTATAGACCAGCCACCCATCCTTAGCTTTGGGATTCAACCCAAATGTGATGACTGCAGCAGTGTGACACGATGAAAATACTACAGTTTTGTACCTACCATAAATGTAGATGTTCGAGTGTTCACACTGCTGCAGTCCAGGTTACCCTCCCTCCATCCCCTCTGAACTAGCTGGACTTATCTATACCCTTCTATCCTATACAACCTTTGGGGGGTATTTGCTGGTAACTGAAGGTATTGTTTTTATTTTTGATTAGCAATATGTATTGCCTACCCACTTGGGGGCACCTGACATCTGGGGCAAGAAAAACTGAAGAAAATGGCGTTGGATGCATATTATATACCCCTGGCGCACTGACGTCAGGGAATAAGCGACAGCAACCAACGCCGGACCAAGACTTTGGAACTCTGGCCAACTGCGGGACCGCCTGACGGCAGGATAACCCAAGTGTGATGACTGCAGCAGTGTGAACACTCGAACATCTACATTTATGGTAGGTACAAAACTGTACTTTCCTCATTCTCTCTCCCCCACTCACACTCACACACTAACACCCATGCACACTTTCCCGAATGCTGTGGTAAGCAAAAGATATAGTAGATGACTGGTCAGATATGCATCAAAATATAGCATTTTCTGAACATCTGACAAAACATTAAACTAAATCATGCTGAACAGCACACTTGATTAGGGGATTAAGCACTTTCCAACAATGTGGATTACTGCCAAACGGCAAAATGCCTCAGATGCACTGTCAAAAAGAATTGGGACAGTACCCCATGTACATAATGTCGAACCACACAAGTCTCAGCAAGGCAGAGTGGAAAATGTAACTCCTTTTGTAACAGCAAATGAAATAAGAACATCAGCCTGATTTGCAATCTAGATAATTTAATTTACTCCCTATAATAGCAAAAGACAAAAACTACATATTCTAGTATCTGCTTATACTAATACAGAGCAATGACTGAAAAAAGAAAAAAGAAATAAAACGTTTAATACCTTGAACATATCGGACAGTTTTCATTATTACAGGTGATGTTTAAGCAGTACTTCATTGCTCAGTGAAAACTAAAGCATCTTGTTATTCATGCACCATTTAAATTCCTGCATGAATGCAGCACAATTATGCTACTTCAGTTTACACAGAAGGGTCTTAAAAATATTCACTGTGAATAGCCAGTATAAAAATATCAAATCAAACCTTTTCAAAACCCAAATGCATCTTAGACAGGAGTGTCTGTAGGCATTAGTTCTTAAAAATCAACATTTTCAGTAACAAAATGTGCTTTGGCTGGGACAGGGATTGTGTTCCACCTTTTCAGAAAGTGACATGTAGTGGGTTGCTATTTTGGAAGATTAAATGATATTCTGGTTCTTTCTTACTAGGATATACATCATTGGATAGAGAAGTATTTTACTGTTCATGTATATAACTTTACTGGACCTAACTTTCAACAGACCTTCAGGTAACTAGTAAACACTTCACTCCGGCAACTGGAGTCTAAGCATTCTAATAAGAAAGTCAGTCAGCTGTGGGATTTCAAACTTCAAGTAGGACTGAATAACCAATAATCATCTTCCGAATGCTGGCCATAAGCGCACATCTTACTCATTTTTTCTCCAACTTAACCATACTGATACTTGCCACGATCCAGTTAACAAATGGAATCTAGTCATCAACATGCCATTATTAGGCCATCTCAATGCCAGCACCGTTTTCAGACTTCAGATTGTTACTTTTTACAGGATCATTAGTGAATAACTACATCTTCCTTACCTGACATTAAAAGCATCATAACTGATATATCTAAAGCTCAGCACAACACAATCTCAACGCATCAAAATCTACCAAATAGCAATACAACTTCGGCACCCCCACATACCCAGTAGTCTAATGGTATATATTTCCTGCAAAGTTTCACAAGCAAGCATAGCAGACACTCGCTGATTTGCTTTTGTCTAAATCATGCAACATCACATACAACAGCACTTGTGACAAATATTCAGTGTACAAAGCTATTGATAACAGCATAATTTAATTCAACACTTAAATATAAACAAGACAGTTGACAGACTATAATGTCCCTCACACACACTTGGCCCAAGACAGGGAGCAAAAATTAATACCAAACTCAATTTGCAACTGAAATCAGCAGCACAACTCCAGCTACGTTTTTTACCATCAGGCAACATTACTATTCCCATAATCTACATAAAAGTGAACTGCTAGGTATTCAAGACTGTCTGGTAAATGAACATATTACCCAGATGAAAATAAAATAAAAACAAGTAAGACTTAACTGTAGACAACTGATTTGTCTTTTAACATATTTCCTGATATATAGGCTGCACAAGAACTGATATGAAGATATAACAGAGTGATAACATGAAATAATGTATTGACTCACTGTTCTGATTTGTTTTGTCTTATCACTAGCCTGCCTAGACCCTTAACAAGGTAGGTTTCAAGTTAAATATTTGAAATAGCCAATTTTATCTCCCTGTTTTTATCTAGTCAATGCTTTATGCATTTCTGACCTTTATGAGTCATGAATACATAATCTAATTTTTTAAACAAAAACATCTTTATCCAAATATCACTTTAAAACATAAGTAATCAACATGTATATAAATGAAAACCCATATTAACCTAGTTTCAGTTGCCATTATACATCACATATAATCTACACAGTCATTGTCAATCTAACATTACATGGCTTATTCAATTCCTGTCTTCGCTTAAAATTTTTCTTTCACCAAAACATTATTCTGCATGTGCTGTTTCCACAATTCCCATTTTTTCTATGTAATTTGCCCCTACCCTTTTCTAGAAATCACACTTACTTATTTTATATTTATTATAGTCAGTACTTTCAAAATAGTTGGTTTAGAGTTTAATTTCCATTTTCTAGTAATTGTTTGTCAGCCACCAGAATGAAACTTAGCAAGGCCTTACTATGTCTAGGCAATTCAGATTCTGTATCACAGCTAAAAAAACAATTTCTTTAGTTACACTAATTTGCTCACCCAGTATTTCTCACAGAGACGTCTGCAGGGAATTTTTAAACTATGCCAACTCATTACACTCCCAAAAAGTATGTTCCCACTTGCTTCTTTCCTCCCCATCACACCTTCAAATTTAACTACCTGAGGATAAATTCTTTGGAGTCCGTTTGGGCATAAAAATACCAAAGCAAACACTTTCAAGCAAAACTCCTAATGCACTCAAAATCTAGTGCCCTAGTTATAGTACTCTACCCATATTACGTGCATGTTCATGTCCCTTTAATAGTATGGCTTCCTCTGTAATGAAAAAGGAAGATTCTTTGTACTGGCCCTTTGGAATATGCCACTGTAGTTACTCAAGACAGCTGCAAAGAATCCTTCCATTTGCTTCAATAATATAGATAGAGTATATACATCTGTCCTCTTATTTTCGATTATTACCCTGTTGTAAATTCAGGGTAGGACTATCACTCGCCATTTCTAAAGCAGTGAAGGTTCCTAATCCCTTTTTGATTCTTAGAATCTTAAGACCCTCCTGGATTGATTCTTCTGGCCACAGAGTGAAAAGGGTTAATCAGTTTTCAGTCTTGTACGACCATTCTCTAGTAAATTATCTAACAAATTTTAAGATTGTTTCATCAAGCTAAGATTCACTGTACTCTTTCCACCAGTGTTAGGTTTCTTCATGGGGCAGCCTCATTAGCTGGTCTTTTTTCATATAACAGGTTTGTCTCCAGTGAAGTCAATTCTTAACAGCGGCCAACAACCATTTGACGCAGTAAAAAGCTCAGACATTTGTATTAAAAAAATGCACATTTACTTCATCACTTTTTGTTGCATCTATATTCCCTTTTCAAATGGATCACATCCTGCAGTTTTCATCTCATAATATCCAGTCGAGAACCATCACTACTACCCACATTTCAGCATTCTTTCTCTCAGTATCTCTGGAGTGGTGACCTCTGTTCTGGTCATTTGCTACATGGCACCTTCAGTCTAAGCTGTGTTGTGCTTCTCAATGCCATCTCCTCATTTAGCAGTTTTATCACTTCGGTTAGGAACTTTTCCTCCTCCTCTGCAGTCTGATATATGACCGTGTTTCCAGGTTCCACTTTCTAAGTGGATACAGAAAGATCTTCTATGAACAGCTTTATTCTTTTCCATTACAATACAGTCATGGTTTCTAGCTAGAAGTGCATGCTATTCTTCCACTTGTTGGGGCAGTTGATATGTTTTATTCATATACAGGTTACAAAGTAAAGTGTGTAGTGAGATCATTGCTCATGACATGGTCTCAAATCCTGGATCTAGTTAGCAGTCATAAGGAACTCAACAAGGTGCATTTTAAGATGTAATGCCACAAATACTACCTGTAGAAATTGTACTATTTTGTTGTAAGTGCCCTTGTAATTTTTAAGCTCTCCATTTCAATTCTGAGCCCATAACTGAGTCCTGAAAATGTGAAACTAAGAACAGTGAATGTCAACAGTTTCCCTGTGAAGTTTTATTTTGGAGGAAGGAAAGCACACCCTATACCCCCCAAAATGGTGGCTGCAAACCTCATAGCCCCCCTTAACTTAGACTAACTGCAACATTTCCATATACTGAAAAAAGGGACTACACAGACTGCTATCTCAGACTTATTTAAATCCCCAGTTTTGTACATTTCATCTCACTACTCTGGGACTCGCATTTGAGTCTCGGAATTTACAACTGTTACTGTAATTTTATTATAGTATTATTCTTTAAATGCTCTAGGTGCATATATTGTAAATTTACTTTTAGCCTTGCAAACACACCGAGAGTGCACAATCCCTCTATATGAGCTGAGGACAGCTTTTTAGTGCTCAGACGGGGCTAAATAGATTAGTAATAGGAACAAATGGTTACAGTTTTTTTGACTGCTTTGGGGAAGTAAAATAGATTCTTCAGTTTTTTCTGGATGCTACTTAAAATCTGTCACTATCAGTGCACTGGTGGTTTTATTCCCTTGGTTCTATTAGTGTCATTACCTTCCAACAATGCCTTTCTCACAAAAGTGAATATCCTCCTATAATTATGGTTTAGACATAGTGCAACTAGTCTCTGTAATGGCTAAGAGAGCTATTCATGCTTTTGCCATATTACAAAAGATTCACACCCACCTAGTTCCCAGTGTTCTGACGTGTATGTATGGTGCTCCAATGTCTTTACACCCCTGTCTACATTATGTCTTGTGATTCCTACAAAAGCATGCCTAAACCAGTTTCCATTTGACCACTAACTCCATTTGGCTAGCTTGTCCTTTATAAAATTTGATCAATCATCTATCCAAACTCGTTTTTCTTGTTCTTGCTGTTGCCTTTCCCATGATCTTATTTATGGGGAAATGTCATCCTTTAGCAATATCCATCTCTCTGACAACAGAAAGGGTGGGATGTTTTCCTGTTTTCCAAATTACTCATTTCACAAAAAAGAAAAACCATGTAATTCACATCACGAAAACAGGCACTATTACATTTAGAAGACTATCTTCTCAGTTTTACTTCTAAGCTACAGTACAGCAAAACTCTTCTTCATATACTATGAATAAAATCAAAGTAAAGGTGGCTACATATATTGCAGAAAATAAAAGCAAAAAATGAAATAATGAAATACTCCTCCTCTCAACTTTGTCTGCTCTTGTTCACTGCAGTGGAACACAGCTGCTGCACCCTTTAACCAACAGTGGCAACACCTGAACAAAATCAAAGCATCTGATGTCTACCTGCTTTTGATATGAAATGCTATCAACTTATTTTGGTCGATCTTTCCCCAGATCAGCTTCAAAGCACCTAACACAGTTCCATCCCACAATCTGTTTCTTTACACAATTAAATACTTACACACCTTTAAGACAACAGCCAGTGCTGCCCCTGACCAACTTACATTCGAATACCTCCACCTGAGTACAGACAGAATCAAGATAGGATATGCAAAGCTAATTAAATGCTCTATCCAAGCAAATTACGCCTTTCCATCTTATAGAAAAAATATCAAACTGTTGATCACTGATAACCAGATCAGCACTCTTCTGTCAGCAGGAAAGCTCTGAAGAGCTTGGCATTCAAACCATTTTTTTAGTAAGTTGACTAATGGTTTAGGTGTGTGAAAGGTACCTTGTTGAAGCTTTGGAAGCTGCCTGGCAGTTGCATCCTGTGCAGGATATAGCCCATAAAGCTTAGGTAACTGCAAGTGGTCAATACGAACATCATGGCAGGATTTCATCAGAACAGTTTGATGTTATGGTAACCAAGAGCAAATTATTTAGAGACTAAATATATAAAGTAAATGCATAGTGAACCTGTTCTATATAATGTTGAGACTGTGCAACACTGGCAAACTTCTTTTACCTATATACCAGCAATTAAAGGCTGAAATGATAATTTGTCTCAGCTTTGTTCAAATGTGAAGAATGAAAGCTGAATACTGATAAGCTTAATGGGAAGCAGTGGGAAGAAAATGAGTTTACAATCTGAAATATTTTCAGTACAGATCTGCAAATACACTAAACCTTAAAGGAAATACTGTTTGCCTTGAGCAGTGCTGCTTGCTCAGTTCTGATGGGCACAGCATGCGTATGGTGTTTGATAATGATACAAAATTATGAAAGATGCGAGACACAAAACGAACCAGTCTTGCTTATGCTCTACTTAACTGGACAGGCTGGCCATACCAAATTTACAAGAAATGAGTTAAAAGAAACAGTCCCCGTTTCCTTTGCTAGTTAGGCTGATGAGTGGCTGAAATGATGCCCTGCTTGAACCACAGACATGATGCAGACTAATGAAATGTGTTAGTATAATATGAGATGACAGTGCATACAATGATGAAATGTATGACATGGATGCCATGTACTAATACGGATATTACCCTTAGGGCTGAGAAGCAAATAAAATAGTTTTACACTGAACATTTAAACAGATAACGGGATATTGGAGAAGCACAAGAAGTGGACGCATGTTTATGTAGTGTTGGATGAAGAAGACACGGGTAGGAGGAGGAGATGTATAATGAGAAGATCAATTTAGGGAGACTAGTTTCAGTTTTCTGTATTACATTGTCACAGGGCTGCCTATCTGCTGATTGTAGATTCTTGGGAGAGAGTCAAGGGAGTAGCACATTTATTAGCAAGGAAACAAGGTGAACAATATGACAGGATGATGATTAAGAGAGAACACCACCGGTTATGGTGACTATTGCTGCAACTCCAAGTCTGCCTCCAGAAATAAGTCCTTTGCTACTCTTGTTCCCTTTTGTTTTTCCTGGGTTTCATATTATAAAACACGCCTTGGGTTGATCGCACATGCTTCCTTACCATTCATGTTTAGGCTTGATGGAGACCTGAAACTGAGCACGTGCCTGTTGTGTGACAGAAGAGAGAAAGGAAGGCGATGGAAACTTTCTTCATACTACGTAAACAGCAGGACATGTAGAACTTGGGAGTCAATTTGTCTCCAACTGTGAAGTAATTCTATTTTAGTTACATTAAATATACCAAATGAGCAATGATAGGTTTCCCATTATCTCAGTTCATTCAGTGTGGTTATATGACCGGTTAATCATTAGACTGACAAATAAATGTTGTGAGTATATGTGGGTGCGTGTGCAAGGGTGGTCAAAAGTATCCCATTTAAAAAATACAAGGGAAGGGCTACACACCTCTCAACTGCATTGCTAAAAGCAGCATAGTCAAAAGATATACAGCGCTTCACTTGTAAAGTGCACGCACATTTTCATTCTTGTTAGAGAAAGTGTCAGGGCAGCAAGAAATCATTATAAGAACCTTAGACGAGAGTAACAATCCTTTAAGGATTCTTTGATGTCTGACTCCTTTTGACAGTTGCCCTCTAACAAGGGTGAAATACCATTGAACTGTTCATGATTTTGCAGAGCTTACCTGTTTTTTTTGCCTCATATTTTTGCCCAGCCTGTCCCATTTTTTATTTTCCAGTAAATCAGAGAATAATAATCTGTCAATGATAAATATTACTATTTCTTACTCGCTATTGTTCAGAAAAATGTTAACTTTTTAAATGAATTATAGTAATATTTATTTTTTCTATATGGGATGAAAGTACTGAAAAATAAATCTGGTGAAATTATACAGCCATCTGATGTTTTTTGTGAACATAAATTGTTTGTTGAATTCCTGGTAATTAAAAATAGTCTCTGACTCTGTAAATCGAGGTTCCAAACATTAGAATTCCATACTCCCAGTTGTTCAGAAAATGCATTGATACAAAACCTGGTTTTAAGTAAATTATAGAGCTATTTAAAAATGGTCACCAACAACCTTCTGGTAAGCCATGGAGAACAAGTTATTCAGTGATGGATGTTATGAGTTTCACACTTCCGCTTGCTCAGAAAATATATGCCAATGCAGACGCTGTTAGAACATTGTCAAGGCAGGCCTGGGCACTGAAATGTATTGTAACAGGTCTCTTAAGTTGGAGGCTTACTAGTTACTCTGTCAATTATGCTAGACATTAGAATTTCATATCCCTGATTGTTCACAAAAATCCATGCTGATGCAGAAGCTAAAATACAAAAGATGTCGGCAGGGCAGGCAGGAAAGCACACAACTTTCTACACCAAAGCACATAGTAGCTCTCATAAAACGTAGTGGCTTACAAGTCAATATAAATCATATAATATATAAATATAAAATCAGTAATGCTGGACAAAGTTTCATACTTCAAAAAATTCATTCTGCTGCAAAACCTGTTAACATTTTAAGTGATTTAGAGTTATAATTAAAAAATGTTTCTGACTTTCTGTAAATCAAGGAGGATTATAGTCCCTCAATGTTCAGAAAAGGTATGTTGATGCAAACCCTGTTGTTCTAATAAGTGAAATGTAACAATATTTAAAAATTTTCCCCAACTTTCTGGTAAATCACAAAGAATAAGTCAGTTAATAATGACATATTGCGCAGAAAGTACATGCTAATGTAGAAGCTGTTCTATTAACATGAAGAACATTGGCAGGGCATGCACAGTAATGATTTCTGCACTAAAGGATACACATCAGTATTTTTTTTTTTACCACACAAGATGGATGTAAATATTTATATAACTATACATATTGATATAATCTTGTGTATATCTGATATGTACGTGTAAATATTTATACATGTGTACATACACGTACATGTAAACAAAATCTATATACGATTGCATGTGTGTTCATTATACATATGTGCATGTGTATATATATATATATATATATATATATATATATATATATATATATATATATATCTTCATAATGTGCATAAAATTGTGTGTTATACTATATATATTTTATGTGTGTATGTATTTATAAAATGGGTCCATGCAATGTGGTCAATTGTCTGCTTTCCCGAAAGTGTGCCAATGTTGTTAAGTTTGCCAAATGTGAAAATATTTGAGTGGTGTGTTAGTTGATTTTTGTGGCGAGTGGGGTTTCTTATTTTTAGGTTGTTACGGTTACATTTACTGAAAGTTTCAGCATTAGGGATTAGGACAGTGTGACTGTGAGGGTAAGGGTTAGTTAGGGGGATAGATTTAGTTTTGTTGGTGTGTGTGGTGTATGTCTAGCATTAGATGTGTGTGCACAAATGTATATAGGTTATGATAAGGGTTACCATGAAGTAACGTATTATAATACAAGAAAAAGCAGAGGCAGATGCTTCATGAAACGGCCTAATTAAGATGCAGAGACAGAACTGTTCACATAGTGCAGCAGTTTTTTTTAATATGGATGTTTGGTAAATCAGAACAAAGCAGGTACAAAAACATGAAACTTATTTTTCTGCACACCCACAAAGCATAGCATGTTTCATATTACATTAGGCTGTAATAGGTCCATCCAAACTTACAGCTCCAGAAGAAAAAGGACTTAATCCATAAGGGATACATTGACATTTCTGAGGAATGAGATGATTAATGGGATTTAAACTGGAAGAATATATTCAGATTTCAACTTAGACAAAGAGTTAAATTGAGACATTTATGTGACTTTATGATGATATGCTCTCCTAACCATTGATGGTTGTTTAAAAGCTTACCCAGGAAAATGAAGACCTAAGTAGCTAGAATGTTAAAAGATTAGCACCATAGTGTAACAGAGGAAGCTGCTGGTGTACAATTGAAATTTATATACAAATTTGTATGGAATTCACACCATCTCTCATTATGAAAATATAAATATTGTAAATAGTTAACAGCTAACAGCAATTTTTAAATCAACTTGCTAGCTAATCTGATCATCTACAGAACACACACCAGTTTTTTTTTTTGTATATACCACACAGAAGACAGTGACAACTGCTGCTTTACAGCATGCATACTGTGGCTTTGCCCTAACCCCCTTTTATCACTAGGAGAAAAGGAATAAACATATTAACTTGCCACAGCCCATCCTGTTACTCCTCCCTCTCAACTCCAAAGCATTTCAGAGATGTAGCCACTATCTACATTGAAATCCAATAGGAAAACAAATTAAGTCTGCACTACACTGTACCTAATATGCTAGTAACACTTCTCACTCCAGATCTCCAAGGTTCCACATCACCCTACTCCAGATCGCCAAGGTTCCAAATCACCCTACTCCAGATCGCCAAGGTTCCAAATCACCCTACTCCAGATCGCCAAGGTTCCAAATCACCCCACTCCAGATTGCCAAGGTTCCAAATCACCCCACTCCAGATCGCCAAGGTTCCAAACCACCCCACTCCAGATCGCCAAGGTTCCAAATCACCCCACTCCAGATTGCCAAGGTTCCAAATCACCCCACTCCAGATCGTCAAGGTTCCAAATCACCCCACTCCAGATCGCCAAGATTCAGCATTTGCTGCATCCTAAACTACTGGGCTATGGTGCAACTCACATTGACCCATTTCCCTCACTACAAAGTCAGTCTGATCTGATCACATTGACCCATTTCCCTCACTACAATGTCAGTCTGATCTGACCCAAAGTCAGTCACTAGTTCCTTTATTTCTTTTATTCACGTGTTTCTTAATTTGCCTCAATGAGTAACAAAACTATGTCTGCTGCTCGGTTTGCAAGGTCCTGATCTCAGATCATCTGTCTCCCCACCAATGGACTTTTTAACGTACCTTTTCAATGGCAGCATGCATTAGTGGAGAATGCAGTGATTTGCTGAGCATGGGATGGGAGTGAAGTGTGCTTGTATATGAACAAAGCCCCAGATAGAGGGCATGGTGTTATGGTACACCTGCAATGAATGACACCATTCTACACCAATGACATTCTACTTTGCAGTCTCACAGCAGGGTAACCAGGAAATTCAAAGAGGTGTAAGCACATCCAGCAAGTGTATCTGAATAGCAGGTACAGTGCACAAAACACTACCTGTAATTTTTTAAAAAATGGACTGAAACATGCTAATCTGACCCTGACTGTGCCATTCTTCAGCAGTGCATGTGTTAAATCAGGATCTGACAGTGGCATCCTTCAGCACTGTGCTTGTGTTGGTTTGGCCCTGAATGCTATCTTCACCATACCAGTATACCAAAGTTTTTTTTTTCCATTTTTGCCTTGGTAACTCAACCTGCGTACCTTCATTCTCTTATTGTTTCCCAGAGTTTGAAAATGAAGACAGAAGTCAGCTTGGGCATTCATATGGAATGTTTTTTCAGGGGGATTTTCATGTAAAGCTTTTTCTCCCATTAAACAAGTCGCTATGCCACAGATGTGCCCCTTTTCTAGTGGATGGCATCATAACCCTGTCGGAGTAATGAAACTTTTGTTTACATCCTGTACCTCACATCTCCAGCTTTCATGATGGGTTTGTGCTAGTCTGTACAAAAGACAGCTCTGGCATTTTCACTAATGTCTCTGCTATCTGTTAAAATTCCCCTTGCCACCCACCTTACTCACAGAACTGCAATGACAAGTCCTGGCTGATGAACGGTATACAACTAGGCCTCTCCTGACAGCAGTCACATTAAAATGGAGCAGGGTTCATGCTGGGTGTTCTGGACAGCCCAGTGTCTGGTCCTGTTTGTAGATCTCACTCCATATCAATATGAAAAAAATGGCCATCATTCACAGTTCTGGATGAAGGATCAGAGTGTTCTTGTAAGTCTGGTCATGGAACCTGTTTTATGCAAGTCCTCCAATCAGTCTCAATGGATTCTATATAGAGGTAAGATAAACAATCAGGTTGATTCTTGTAGCTCTTGCTGGACACAGCAGATGGTGTTCTCTCTCCTGCTACAGAGCATGATCTGGCTTCCACTCCTCCCTCTCAGAGCATCTGACCCTGTAACAATGAAGCATAGTCTTGCAACATAAAATGCTTACCTGCTGATTTTCTAGTCTCATATAAAGACTTGCTTTCCTTGGAAACCTACAACCAGATAAATTCTATTTTTCGACACAGGTAGCTTCTCTTTTGATGTACATGGAAAAAAAAAATCTCATTTCCTTCAAAATGGGTCTGCATTTTTTCTTCATCATTCTGACATGTTAAAGCACTTTGTTCTAGCATTCAAATTTCTCTACTGCCAACATGTCAACCCTTGAACAGCATTTGCTGCTCTCAAAGCCTACAGCTAAGGTTTTCCTGGAAGGTTTCTTGCAACCCAAGGTCTTGAAGGACTAATCTCCTCAACTGTATGGCACTTTGTTTAGTAGCCACTAAACTGCCACTTGAGTCTGCACTTGGACATTGCTCACAGGGAGGCAAATTCATATTGCTCAATCACCTCATCCAGGAGTATTACTGAAGGGGCAAACAGTTCTCCTCCATACTATATTATGTACAAGTAGTGTGGTCTAGTCTAACTCATTGTTTATTACAAAAGGATAGCAGAGCCTTGTCAACTAAACTCTACTATATGACATGGCTCATCAATAAGAAAAGATAAAGTCACCATCATTTTACTCAACCCAAAACCAAAGAGACGTTTTTACATTTGATGGCTTCAAAATGAATGATCAACCCTTTGTTTCATTTCACCATGATTAATTAATGAGCTCCAGCAAGTAAGCAGACTATTTCCAATTTGGCAACTGGCACTGCTGGATTCTGACAACTTTCACCAGCAACTCCCTTCTGGGCTCTCTCTACACACTCACCTGAGAAGACAACAGTTTCAGCTGCTTTCTAGGAGTGAGTGTGTGTGTGTGTGTGTGTGTGTGTGTGTGGTAATCAATGTGCATGTGCTAAAATGGCCAACTTATCTGTGACTAATTTCACCCAACACTACAAAGATAGCCTTGTCATTCTAGAGTTAGAGGCGATTTCATGGCAAAAGCCCTTCAGAGTAAGTTTGCCGGGCTTCCACCTGTACTGCAGGTACAGAGTTGGTAACTTGGCACATGTATTATAACTGGAGACCCAGCAATAAAGGAAATGATTTTTATCTATGTGAGGGTTCACTGGATTTGTAGATGCAGCTTTAGCACTGCCTCCTTATGTCCACTTATTTCTTAAGAGCTGTTGTGATTGACTGATTAGACTTCATGAAATTTTTTAGGTGGATTTCCAGCTACATTTTTAGTGGTTTTGCTCTGCTGCCTTGTTACATTTGACCGAGTGTGCACTGCATGACTAGAGCAATGCAACATGATGGCCTTGTACACAACAAAGGTCATGATATAAAGGGCATGGCAGCAGATAGGAGACTTAAATATTGGTGGCCTGTACATATTTTGTGGTTGTCTGCCTTGGGTGCTGTTTGTACACATTTATGATCATTCAGGCTGTATGTCTGAGTTATCTTATAGTTTATTATAGCAATATGTATGAGATATGAAACTTCTTTACTGATGCCTGTCCATAGTGAAGGTGATAGCAAAAGCTGGAATGTATTCATATTTTGAAGGTGATTGTTGAATGCTAGTGAAGGTGATAGCAAAAGCTGGAATGTATTCATATTTTGAAGGTGATTGTTGAATGCTACTAAGGCAATGTAAAATTTCTAGTGAATGAGCACTCTGAATGCATAAATCTAAACAGATATTCTTTGCAACCCAGAGACTTAGAACACGACTGCTAGTTCAAGTAGCCAATCAATGAATGGCAGGAGACCGCAGCTTCCAATACTACAGAAAAGTCTGATGCCAGGTAGTAAGACCTTGGAAGAGGGTTATATTTTATGACTGCAGGGACAGAAATTAAGTCATACATTTACTGTTATGGGGAATTCTAACACATTGTACTTAAGTTTGACAGGAGTGGCAATAAGATTTTAAGTTTTGTTAGCATTTATTAAAAACTGCAAGAAAAAAACCAGCCAAGTTAGAGTTTGCACTTTGTGATACCTTAAGCCTCCTGTAATGGAAGGCCATAGGATATCTATAAATGACTGCTTAAAGACATCAATTGTTTCTACACATCTTCTGAATCCCCAGGACATTTTACTTTAAGTCTTTATGGGTAGATTCAGGCCAATAAATCTAAACCCCAGTAGCTGTGGACATGAACATTTTGGACTTGACATCCGCACAGCATGTGTACTGTATGGCTATACTTTTGAAATCCAGAAAAAGGAGTCATCAGCGCGTAGGGCAAATGCACGGCTCTCAAGAAATAGAATCAAGATAAAAACACACAGAGCCAGCATACAGTGTTCAAAAAAATATATTGTAATGAAAATTAAATCATTACAAAAAAGAACAAACCGGTTTCGGCAGGAACAAACACAGCCTTCCTCAGTGTTGCTTACATACATAATGGTGAGCAAGAGTATTTATACACACATAGACACATTGTAAATCAATTAAATCCAATCAAAGATTTTCATTAAGTCCAGGTGGGAATAATCCCCCCAGTTTAATTATCCACTTTTTTTCTTTGGTGTTCAAAATGGAATGAAACCCAGTTTTATTGTGCTTGCTGCCAACAATTTTATCAATAATAATGAAGGTAAATTTGGCAGAGGCATGTACTGAGTGATGTTTATATAGAGCATTAGTCTGCCTCTTGTTTTTAATGTTGCTAATGTGTTCCGAAATCCTGAACAAAATTGTAGTCACAATTTATATATTGTTGGCTTAGGTGATCGAGTTTTTATACACCTGGTTTACCTTTCACTCAAGATTTTCGTTTCAAATTAATTAGTGTACTTTGCCTTTTTGGCTCGCTTTATTTGGTGTTCCTCATTTGGTTTTGGATCCAGAATATCATCGTATCATCTATTACATCAGCGTATAATCTGAATTTCGTTTGTATTACGCTAAGCAGAGATGCTGAGAGATTCCTATTGGTCTGCTTCGTTTCCATTCAATCGAGCCTAACTGCATTCAAGTTTGTCTCTCCCCGAACACGACGTTTTGGCTTTTTGCTATTCTATTTCCGACCAGAGTTCTATCGTTTTTTCAGACTGGGGAACAAAAAATTTTTTTTAAAAGAAGCTGTCTGTAACATAAGAAGTAACTTTATTCCCTCATTCGGTGGACACTTTTACATCAGAATAGTTGATATACTTCACTTTGGTTGGACTAAATGTACGGGAAACAGTTTGGGCTCTGTTTTGGTGTTTCTACTACGGATTAATATCTCGATTCTAAGCAATTCCTACATACAGGTACTTTTTCCATTCCCTCAATGATTTGAGGCATTTACAAACAAGGTGCAACGATTAATTTGACTTTGCAAGTTTATGTTATATGACATTGTTGTCCTATAATTTGAACAACCCTTTTTTGTGTTTTGTACTTGGAGCAGTGCTGTTTTGCATTGGTTTTGACATACATAAGCATACAAGCTATTTTTTATGTCGACAAACTACTGTGGGGTGTCATGAGTACTTGCCAATTGTTATATTCAAATAATTTTTCAGTTTACATTGCTTGTTTCATTTTTCTTATGAATCGATGTATGTGTGGTCAGTTATTGATTACACAACCGGAATATCCACTGTGGGGTGTCCAATATACTGGTCTACTGCTTTTTTACAAAAATTTTTTTCTGTCAAAAATGTTTTTGATCTATTTTTAACTAATTCATGTGTGGAGCAAGATCAGTGTTGAGCGCTATATATATATTTTTTTGTAATAAGAGGACCTATCACACTGTCCTCAGAGGCGGTTTGTAGGATGATATAATACACCAATTCATTTATATATCAATATTGGCACTTGATTATGTCTTCTGCATTTATCATTGATTCTGCAGTTTAACAAGAAGTGTTCAAACATTTATGTATATTTTTTCCCCCCCAAGTGATTTTTGTTTATATCTCTATCTTAGATGTTGGTCTTTTGATCACCTCATCAGGCTAGAAACAATAACTTTTTTTTTTTTGTCTGTACAAAATTTGGACAGAATTTGGCTTGTTGGTTGGTGGACACCTTGGTTTAGCTTGTGAGTACTTAATTCATCTCAATACAACCTTTAGGGGTCACAGCCAGATTTCTTCTAATTATTTGGGCTGGATTTGTCCCCATTATCTCAGCTGACTCAGTAATAAATATACTTTCAGATTGATATTGTCAGCGAATACCAACCAATATGGACTTAACTTCTTTCATAACGGGTCTATCTGCTGACAAAGAGGACCTGAGGATATTTGGTCTTGGCCATATGTCATCTGATAAAATCCAGACTATAGATCAGAGTGATTCGGAAACTAAATGCACAGCAGTATTCCAGAACCTTTTTGGCCATCTAAAAACACTCAGATCTAACATTTGGCACTCCAAACTATTTAAGGCCTATTTGGCCAAAGGTATCACTCCCAGAGGGTTGAGAGTACGGATCCAACCTTTGGTTTCCAACCCCGACCAGGAACTTATGGACCAGTGGTCCGCCATCCAGCAGCAAGCTTCAATATCTTTTGTTGAAACTTTATCAAAATTTCATGACAGAATCATTGATTCTGAGATCATAACAGTTTCTAGGCTGGTGGGTGAACTCAAACCTTTTGAGGGTGAAACATTTTTCAAAACACAGTTAAACAAGGTAGCCAATGATCTCAAGATCTTAGAGGACCAATTACGCATCAGGAAGTTGAAGAAATTCCAGAGGGACGAAGGGGATTATCATGGTAATAACCCATTTGCCAGTAATACCAAACAGGTCAGATTTACACCAAGGGCCCAGAGGACTCCTAAGAGGAAAAGACCCCGGTCTATTCTCAAAAGGACAGGTAATATACCTGTATCTTCCACAGAGGAGATTTCTTCTGGTACTGATAGTGAATTCCCAAGTACATCTAGGTCACCTTCTCCCAAACGAAACTCAAACATTATCCCTTTAGGTCCAAATACAAAAGAGGGGGGCGAAAACACAGAAGGAATTACCAATATAGAAAGTCTACTCAAAATGGTCATGGAGAAATAGACACCTCATTAAACTGCAATGTGCTTAATCTTTCTGACTTTGTATTATCCCCCACACATTTGGTGGTACTTAATAAAGGGTTGTCTTTTGTACCAGGTTTCATGGTCTCTGAGGATTTGTTAGCACAAGATGTTGTTTCTTTTTGTAGAACTTTGAACCTGAAACTATTTTTTCGTGACTCTGGGCATGATGTGAATGGCAGATTCGTATATCACAAATCCACATTTGTTCCACCTATGCATCCATTGGTACAACAGTTTCAGAGGAACATTCTCAATGATCTCCATTTTTTTGGGTCTGACATTCAATTCAAACCTAATAACATATCTCGAGTTGAACGTGAAGCGATCCTTGAATTACAAAATAATAACATTGTAATTATTCAGGCTGACAAGTGGGGTGCCGTTGTGATCTTAAACTGGAGGGCTTATGACATTGAAGCAAATAGACAGTTGTCTGATCCCAAATACTATTCCCTGATGGGCATTGACCCTACATCTAGGTTTCAAAAACACATAGAGGAATTTATACATTGGGCCAGAGATGAAGGTATTATAACTAATGATATAGCACAACAACTCATTGTCAAGGACCCTTGTACTCAACATATTTATTTCTTGCCCAAGATCCACAAGGACCCCTTAAATCCTCCGGGTAGACCAATTGTTTCTGGGAGGGGCTATATTACAGAACCCCTTTCCATGTTCCTTACTGAACATCTCAAACCTTTATTGGGGATGATACGTTCAAGACTACATGATACCACTAGTTTTCTTCAGATTGTTTCAGATAGTCAGCTTGAGGACAATTGGTTACTTTGCACCTTGGATGTATGTGCTCTATACACCAATATCCCACACCAGTCTGGTCTTGAGGCACTGGCCTTTTGGTTGGATAAGGCGGACTTATATCCGTCTACTTTTAATTCCTTCTTGATTGAGTTAGCAAAATTGGTTCTCACTAGCAATGTTTTTTCCTATTCAGACAAATGTTACTGGCAAGTCAAGGGGACAGCCATGGGGGCATCTTTTGCCCCCATTTATGCAGATCTTTTTATGGCTTTCGTCAAGCAGCATATTATTTATGATTCCACCAAAAATATATTTTTACCATATATGGACATCTGGAGACGTTACCTTGACGATTGCTGGTTGGTTTGGACGGGGGAAACATATATGCTACATGAATTTATCACATATCTGAACAACAATATCTGGGGACTGGAATTCACTGTCCAATTTGACCGTCAACATATTACCTTTCTGGATGTTGCTGTGACCAAGTTAGCTGATAATACTTTATCCACTGAGATTTTCAGGAAACATCCCAAGTATAATACCATCCTTCATGCTACCAGTTTTCACCCACCGCACGTTATACGCAACATACCTAAATCTCAATTTATCAGAACCAAACGTATTTGTTCTAGTGATTCTTCTTTTCAGACTCACAGGAGAGACCTCACCAATAGATTCAAATCTAGGGGCTATGGTATGGGCTATGTTTTAGAAGCCAGTAATATGATTGACTCCTCTGATAGAGACAACTTATTGAAATACAACAAACACCAACGAATTAGGGATCCTACTTTAAGATTTACGACTACCTATGCTAGGAACTCTAATCATTTGATTGACAGTGTGCACAGACACTGGAATATCCTTAAATATGACCCTGACCTAACTAGCCTTATACCTGATAAATGCCTTTTTTCTTTTCGTAGGGGAAAGAATTTGGGTTCTTTTTTCAATCATTATAAACATGGTCACAGGCATGTTGACCCCAATAGTATTCAAGCCACATTGACAGGGGAACCTCTGATAGGATGTTACCCTTGCGGACATTGTTCTAATTGTGACAAGATAAACAAGACCAAACATTTTTCAAGCAGAAATTGTCCAAGTGTTTATGATCTCAGATTTTTTGCAAACTGTACCACCGATTGGGTTATTTATTTAGCTACCTGCCATTGTGATTCATTTTATGTAGGAAAAACATCTAGACCACTGAAAATCAGGATTTCGGAACACATTAGCAACATTAAAAACAAGAGGCAGACTAATGCTCTACATAAACATCACTCAGTACATGCCTCTGCCAAATTTACCTTCATTATTATTGATAAAATTGTTGGCAGCAAGCACAATAAAACTGGGTTTCATTCCATTTTGAACACCAAAGAAAAAAAGTGGATAATTAAACTGGGGGGATTATTCCCACCTGGACTTGATGAAAATCTTTGATTGGATTTAATTGATTTACAATGTGTCTATGTGTGTATAAATACTCTTGCTCACCATTATGTATGTAAGCAACACTGAGGAAGGCTATGTTTGTTCCTGCCGAAACCGGTTTGTTCCTTTTTGTAATGATTTAATTTTCATTACAATATATTTTTTTGAACACTGTATGCTGGCTCTGTGTGTTTTTATCTTTATACTTTTGAAACACATGGTCTTTAAACCCAGATGATGACCATGCACATTATGCTGCCTGCAAAACATACCGACTAACATCCAAAACACAGGCTAAAAAGGTTACACAGACAAAAAATACAGTAAAAACTGCAACAAAAAACTCAGCCAGGATAGAGTTTTCATTATGCAATTACACTTCCTATAATGGAGACCTATATGGCTATATGCAAATGACCCCTTAAGGGTATCAAATGTTAGCAGGTAGCAGATTCTAAACAGTTGGGCCTAGCCTAGAGATTGCTCTTTTTTAGTGGAGGTTGTTTAAAAGGAACTCTAATAAGGATAATGTTATCTTCTTGGGTGTCTCCAAGTGTGCAGTCAGGCTGCTCCAGATGCGTCTTTGTAATGTGGGAGGAAACCGAAGCACCAGAAGAAAACTCCAGACGAATGCAGGGAGGACATGCAGACTCCACACAGAAGACACCCCAGCCGAGAATCAAATTAGAAACCTCTTGCTGTGAGGAGGCAATGCAACCGCTGCACCACTGTGCTGTCCGATATGCACTAAATAAGCACTGTAAAAAAATCCAATTCATGTTTTCCTTTGTGAACATTTCCAGTGGCTGTAAAACAGAATGCCTGTGCAGACACTACACTCCATTAAACTACACCAATGACCTTCAATTTGCATGCTCAGCAAGAGAGAAAGAACAATGCCTGCATTTCTCACAAGGACAGAATTATTTTAATGACTACACCCTCTCCTGAGAGGTTCGATCATTTTCAAATGTAAGGTACTCTACAATGAAAGTCACTTTTTTTAAACAAGAAATACCTTTACTGAAATATTTTATTTATTTATTTTACATTTGTTGACCGGGCTAGTCTAGCTGGATATATGTCCATTTTCAGTAGAAGCCCGGGGAGAAAAGCTCCAATAGTTGTAACAAGTATCATCATAATAAGCCATTAAAAGGTTACATTAGAAACATAAGTAGTTATAACAAGTTAAACAGATAATATAAATTGAACACAAGGTTTTTTTTTTTTTTTTTTTTGTGCAGTGAAATTTAACAAGGGAAAGGGTGAAGGAAAAAATGAGGTTAGTCTGGATTAGTGCAGGAGCAAAGCCAATGCTTATTGAGATAAATTTTCAGTTGTCTTTTAAAAAGTAGGAAAGAGGTCAAAAATGTGATATCAGAGGGCAGTTTATTCCATATTTTTCCAACAGAGTTGGAAAATAGACAGTCACCTGCATAATTGTTGGGTTTGGTAATATTAATCTGAAGTTTATTTGAAGAACGTAGTTGCTTCAGGTTATTGTATGGGGAAATAAGGCTAGAAAGTATTGGTGTGTTGGCTGGCTGATATAGAATCTTATAAGCTATTAACAGCTATTGAAGTACAAGTTGGTGAGGAAGTTCGATCCAGCCTAGTTCTTTTAAGTTCAAGCAGTGATGAGTTTGAAAAGGAGATCCTACTGCAAATCGAGCTATATTATAATAGGATGTTGCTAGTTTTTTAATGTTGTTTTTGGAAAGATTAGTGTAAATGGGGGAAGCATAGAGAAGAGTAGAGATTAGGTGAGATATAGCTATGGTGGACCTTGCTGTAGGTGTTAGGAAAGGTTTGATTCTCTAAAGGGATCCTATTTTTTTATTAACTATTTTATTGTGTTGTTGATGTGAGAGTCAAAGTTGAGGTCATTATCAATAGTTATTCCTAATAGTTTTGTGGTCAAGTCAGGAGAGATGAGAGTACCGTCAGAGAGGTAAGAGTGAAATATGGTGGAGTAGATTTACGAGTAGGTGAAAAAAGTAACAATTTGGTTTTCTTGGGGTTAAGGAGTAGACAGCGGTGAGGGAACCAATGTTCTACAGCGTTAAAAGCTTTTTGAGTAAGAGACTGGAGTTCTGTTTGAGAGGTAGCAGTACAGATTATAGTAGAGTCATCTGCGTATTGTATGCAGGTAGTATATGGGATAGCAGATTGTAGGTCGTTAATAAAGATTGAAAATAGAAGAGGGCCTAGGATAGAGCCTTGAGGTACACCTAAAGAGATAGGTAGAAGATTTGAAAGTGAATTTTTCCAGAGTACTGCCTGCTGACGATTTTCTAGGTAAGATGCAAACCAAGATAAGGCAAGATGGTCAAGAGCAAGAGATTTTAGTATGTGTAGTAGAAGTTTATGATTCACCATATCAAAAGCTTTGGATAGGTCGATGAAGACCGAGGATGATAGATAGTTGTTGTTATGATTAGTGTTGATGGAGTTAGTAAAGGAGAGTAAAGCAGTAGTGGTACTGTGTGAAGGTCTGAAACCATGCTGACAGTTGGAAAGTAGGTTGTTGTTGAGAAGGTGATTAAGTATTTGTTTGTGAATACATTTTTCCATGATTTTAGCGATTGGTGAGAGGAGTGCTATTGGTCGAAAATTAGAAAAATCATTGGAGTTTCCCCCTTTATGTAGTGGGATGATAGGAGATATCTTCCAGATAGAGGGGAAAATTCCTTCCTTTATAGATCTATTAATCAGGATGGAAATAGGGTAGGCTAAGACTTTGGCTCCTATCTGTAGGAATTCTGCAGGCAGTTTGTCTGCAGAGGGAGTGGTAGGTTTTAACTTTTGGAGCAGTGATGAA
Organism: Protopterus annectens; assembly: GCF_019279795.1. NCBI lineage: Eukaryota > Metazoa > Chordata > Ceratodontiformes > Protopteridae > Protopterus > Protopterus annectens. The sequence continues at coordinate 521,444,453 of NC_056747.1, read as the reverse complement.
ATAAAGGAAGTAGAAACAGGTTGTAAGTGGAGGGTGGGAGGTGGATTTGATGTAGGTGGAAGTAGGTTAGAGGTATCAGGAGATAGATGACTAGCAAGAGTTTGGATAGTATTCATGAAGAACGAGTTGAAGTCATTCGCTATTTGTGTAGGGTTCTCTGGGTTAGAGTCCTGGGGGTTAGGTGTAATAGAATGACCAGGAGATAGAAGATTATTAATACTGGCCCAGAATTTTTTAGGTTCCTTATTGGTGGTTTGTTGCAACTGAAGGTAATAGTTCTTTTTGTCTGTCAGGATAGCACTTTTTGTGCTGTTTCTAAGCTCTCTAAAGGTTTGGCGATCAGTTAGATTTTTAGTGGTATGCCATTTTGCCCAAGATTTGTTCCTAAGAATGATTCTATGCCTAGTATTATTAGTTAGCCAGGGTGCTACTTTTGTTTTGGTTCTGATGGTACGACTTGGGGCATGTTGGTCCAGAATAGATAAGAATGTGGAAGTGAAGTTATCTACTGCTTCATTAAGGGGGAGATATTTTAGTGGGGACCAATTACATTGTTTTAGTTCAGCTTAATAATGTTCAGAGTTAAAATGCTTTTTTGTTCGTAGTGTTCTATAAGTGGCAGGTAAAGTTAGGTTGGTTTTATCTCTAATGACATAAGTTAATGAATGGTCACTTAGATCATCTGGAAGGGTACCAGACTGGTAGGTTTGTTGGGGGGTATTAATCAGAATCCAGTCTAAGATGGATTTGTGGTTGTTGGATTTATTAGTTCTGGTAGGACAGTTAACGAGTTGTGTGAAGCCATATAGGTTTATGTGGGAGGTGGGGTTTATACTATTGCAGGAATTCCAATCAATATTAAAGTCACCTAGAACTAGTGTTTCTTGTGGGAGGTTGTTCGACAGCAAGCTAAGGATACATTCTAGAGTGTTAGTGTTATTTCCTGGGGGGAGATATATACAAATGATATTAATAGCTTTACTAGGGTTGATTTGAAATTTGGAGTAGATTACTTCTGCATTATTGTCTAGAGAAAGATTCAGATTTATTATACTAATTTGAAGTTGGCTTTGTAGAGAATTGCTACGCCTCCTCCCTTTTTGGTTTTGCGGTCCAGTCTAAAGATATTATACCCGGGAGGGGTAATTTCATTATCCTTAATGGTAGGTTTTAGCCATGTTTCTGATAAACATAGAATATCAAATTGGTGAACATTTAAAAGGGCATGGAGTTGAGAAATTTTGTTACAAATGCTTCGTACATTAAGATGAGCTATTGTGAGAGAATTGGTAGAGGTGATAGATGATATAGAAGAAGCTATGTCATGTTTTTTGTAGCTATTGATATTTGTGCACTGTGGGCCAGGGTTAGGGTGAATATCCCCATCCAACAGTGATTGGAGGAGTTTGAAATATTGGAGCTGGAACTGTTTATGTAAGTTGTAAATTAATTTTTTAGTTTTTTGATTGCTTAGCTTAAAGTGTGCAAGTCTGTGGTATCTGGCAAGTAGGTAGTAAGGTTTGGTAGTGATATTTAAGGTGGCTGGAGTGAAAGGTAAGGTAGGTGAAGAAGTGTGTTTAGAGGGAAACACAAGAGTAGAGAGGAGTGGGTGTTCGTAGGAGGTTAGGAGATAAGTAGTTACAAGAGGAGGTAAAAGTGATAAGCAGATAACTATTTGAAGGTATAGAGGGAGGAATAATGTACACATTTTGTAGGTTAGGGAGGTGAGAGAGAAAAATGAAAGTAGATAGAAAAAGGAAAGTAGACAGAAGTAAAGAAGAGAAATAGTGTTATGACTAAGTGGTAGAGGGGAGGATAGATTTGAGAAAGGTGGGTGTGGTATGAGGTGAGAGGGGTTGGGTATGCAAATGAAGAGATTATGTCTGATTGGTTGGGGGTGTGTTTACTGGTGGTATAAGTGTAGGACTACTGGGGGCGGGTGAGAATTGGGGGCAGGGTAGGGGAGCAGAGTGAGCCCGAAAGGCGAACGGAGCAGGTAGAGACAAGAGAGGAGAGTGTGGATGAAGACCATCAGCAAAGTATGAAAAATTCAGCAGGTAAGTCTGGGAGTGAGAGAGTGTTGCCACAGGTTTGGACACTGATAGCAAGATGGTCAGGATGTTAAAGGAGGGGAAAGTAGTAGGAATAGCTAGTGCAAGGAAAGAAGGAGTATAGGTGAGACTGAGAAATCTAGGAGCAGAGTAAGGCAAGCTGAGAACAGTGTAAATAAGGTAAGGAATTTAGAAATAAGGTCTGAATTATGATGCAAGAAACTAAGTTTAAGACAGCACCAGGAGGTCTGATACTATGGAGCAAATGGGAGATGCCCAGTTAGAGACTGATGGTCTAAGTGGAAGTGAGGAAAAGCAGAAGAGAGAGAGAAAAGGGGGTTAGAAGTAGCTTTTGAAACAATACAAGACAGAGAAGAAAGGCTTTTGAAAGGGTATGGCTGCTGGCAAACCTGTCAGAGAGGCTTGGTTTTCCAAGCAAGGGTCTTTGCAACCATTAGATAACAGTTTATGTGTACCAGTGTCAATACATACTTTCACTGTCTTTCAAAAGCAAAGTGTCTCTTTGGGAGCTGTTAGAGGTTTTTCTTTACTTTGCCCTATTGTTCAGTGGTGTCCAGCTGGGAGATAGCAGGTATTTGGTGCAGAGACAGACTGGAACACAGTTTTAGTACTATACATAAGGAGAAAGAGAAGGTAGTAAGGTAGACAGCACAAAAAAGCAAATGTGGAAGTTTCACTCTACAATAGTAAGCAGTAATACTACATAGTATTCATGACTCTATACAATTCAAATAGTATCAGGTACTATTGTAAAAGCAGAGCAATGTATAGCCTAAACAGTGGACTAAATTTATATAAGGTTAGATAAGGAGCTGCAATAATAGCAAGGGAAAACGCTATGTTGAGTAACTTGACAAAATTATATTGCTATATTAAAGAAAATTGCCTAGCATAAGTATTGCTTAAAGTCACTATATCATACTGTTAATACTGTACAGGCCTTAGAGAGAAATACTGAGACGGTTTAAAATTCCATACAATACTTAACATCAACAGTTACATGGGTACAAAATAAATAACTGTACCAGTAATTGTAAGGAAAAATCCCTTAGCTGGCATACAATACTAGACAATGTATCACTAATACTTTTGTAACAGATATTCTTTAGTAGTCGCAATTTTGTAACAGATATTCTTTAGTAGTCGCAATTTTGTCAGGTTATTATTTAGCAGGACAGCGGTAAGAAAGCTGCTTGGTTAGACCGCTATGGACATGTTTTAATGGCTGAGCAGCTTATACAGGAGTTCCTTGTACTAATGAAACCTATAGTCTAAATATGTTAGGTTATTATTTAGCAGAATTTGATACGAATTCAGCGGTAAAAATAGCAACTTGATTAGACCGCTATGGGCATCATATTGATGACTGTGTGGTTTATAAAGCAATTTCCTATACTCATGGAGCCAAAGGTTAGGAATGAGCGGGTCAAGAGGATGTGGAGCTAGGTGCCAGATACTCTGAGAGTATGTTCAAATTCATGGAAGGGGAATACTTTTTAGGATAGGGTTGACTTAAAGGGAAAACATTAGGAAAATAGATAGTACTAAAGCACGGAGGTCACTATTAGCAACAGAAGAAAGTTTCACTTAAAGTAAGGAGGGTTACAGTGGCAGGCTCCTGGGCCTTTGGGTACAAACCAAGGCAGGCCCCACATATCAATTGAAAAAGAGAAGTTAGTGTACTACAAGATTAGCAACACGCCTTCGAGGTTAGTCCACTGTTCAGAATAATAAAATAGAAAGCACTCTAAAGCAACAAGGCTCTAATTCAAGTATAATACGGAGAGCAGCTACTTTGTAAATCTAAGCACATTCTAGCCGAGTATATCGAGCAACAGTAGCAGTAGCTAAAACTATATTTTTAAATACGGAGAGCAGTTACTTTGTAAATCTAAGCAAATTCTGGCCGAGTACATTGAGCAAAAGTAGCAGTAGATAAAACTATATTTGTTAAATGATATGTATACTAAGGTAGTAATATAGTCACAATACATACAGGTCAAATATCAGGACATCTAAATTATAGGACAGCCCTACAGTAGTAGAAATGTAGGGGGAGTAGTACGTGACAAACGCTATAGCGGTGCTCAGGTCACGGAAAGGGGCTCAGCCTGAATAATAGCATATATACACTACAAGATGTAGTTTAGAACAGTAACGCATGTAATCAGTCTGGCGAGACTCAGTAGTCGACATAGAGCAATGTGCAGGTATAGTCTGCAGTATTACACGAGCAAGAAGCCACAAATAATATATGAGCGGCAGATTCAGACAGACAGACAAACAGTTATTATCACTTATGACATAGGCAATCATGCAGGGTGGCCACGGTGGTGCAGTGGTTAGCACTGTTGCCTCACAGCAAGAGGTTCTCCGGTTCGATCCTCGGCTGGGGTGCCTTCTGTGTGGAGTCTGCATGTCCTCCCTGTGGTCGCGTGGGTTTCCTCCCACATCCCAAAGACATGCTATAGGTGGATTGGACACTCCAAATTGGCCCTAGGTGTGAGTGTGTGTGTGCGCCTTCAGTGGAAAGTTGGGTGCCGGGCTGGCAACTCAACACTGTAAAACTCCACTGCCATCATGAGCGGACAGGTGATCCGCTGTGGCGACCCCTAACTGGGAAAAGCCGAAAGAAGAAGAAGACATAGGTAATCATGCATTTACATAAATGAAAAAAACATACTGACATTTTCAGTTGCAAACATTGTACATCACTTACAATCTACTTACAGTCATTGTCAAACATTACATAGCTCATTCAATTTCTGTCTTCTCTTAAATTTCTCCTCCATAATATTATTCGGAATGTATTGTTCCCACAATTCCCATTTTTCCTATGTAATTTACTCCTATCCTTTTCTAAAGATCCCACTTCCAGTTCTTGTGTCTCTGTTACTACATTCACTTCCTCTAGTATGGTTGGTTTAGACTTGTTTCCTTTTTCTAGCAAAGTTTCTTGCTAGACACCAGAATTAGCTCTACTATGTCCAGACAATTCCGATTCTGTATCACAGTTCAAAAAAAAATAATTTCCTTAGTTGCATAAATTTGCTCATCCAGTATTTCTGACACAGTAGTCTGCTGGGAATTTTTTAAATTTGCCAACTCGCTACACTCCCCAAAAATACATTCCCAATTACATATTTCTTTCCTATCACACCTCAAACATTTGCAGTCTACCTGATAAAAAATTCTTTGCAGTCTGATTGGGGTATAAAAAATACCTATGCGAACACTTGCAAGCACAAATCCTAAATCTTCTAGACTGTGCACATTTGGGAGCTATACACATATCCTCCCATTGTTTCTTTTGTGAATTGCTTATCCAGTCTCTCTCTCCCCAAACTTTTCTAACCACCTCCGATTGATTTCTATAGTTATCATGCAGATTTTATATGCCCTACTAATTATCTTTTTTTAAAAGCAACTTCTGTTCTAGATTCTGCTAAAAAACTTGGAGTCCTTGTCTTTCACTTAGGATCCCTATATTCTTTTCTCTATGTCTATACTCTGATATCAATCCTTGATAAGGAAGGCAATTTCTAGCCTGCACTTTAAATTAATTCTTGGCATCTTCCCATTCTATTACTTTTTCTTTTCTAATTATTTGCTCCCAAGAGACTGGTTCCTTTGCCAGTTTTCTCCAGGAAATTCCAGGCCCTCTTGCCTAGTCTCTGTTCCTCTAATTGTAGTCTTTCCTATTGGCAGAATCTCCTTTCTCCATTCTTGTGTTGGCTTAGTTATTAGAATACTTTCTGCTTTATGAGTATAGTATTCTGTGCGGTCATTATTCTCCTTAAACGTTTCCATCTAAAATCCCCGTCTTTTCTTATTTCCTAAGCTTTCCCTCATTTCATCACCCCTTTCCACTTTGAATTACAGATTTCTGCTTGGGCTATGTAAAAGCAGCTTTAATAGTATAACTCTGAAATACCCCATCAAATCAGGAAATACAAAACCACCTTGTTCTATCGGAAGGATTAAATGATCCCACTTGATTCTTGTGCTCTTCCCCTCAGAAATGAAACCCCCTCAACTCTAACTGCTATCCACAGCTTCTCCGAAATGAAACCCCTTCAACTCTGCTATCCACAGCTTCTCCGAAATGAAACCCCTTCAACTCTGCTATCCACAGCTTCTCCGAAATGAAACCCCCTCAACTCTAACTGCTATCCACAGCTTCTCCTCTGGTTGATTAATGAAAAGCAATATTGTCACAGTTGTCAGACAGTGCTTAAAATAAAGGCATTTTCGATTCAGAGATTCTGAAACTCAGGGAAAATGCATATTACATGGCATTGAAAATTTAGTTAGTTTAAATGACAAATGTTCAGTGCGACTTTAACGGACATTTTCAGATTTGTTCATCGATAGTTATATACAAGAAGCACAAATTACATGCCCCCCCCCCCACAGCATGTTTGCAAGTCGTGTGTGTGTAGGAGTATAAATGTATTCCCTATACTCATGTACCGAGTGTGACAAGCTAAGGTTTATGCAAATATTTTTTGGGTTTATTTTATAAAGCATTTTTAATGCTGAAGGCTTCATGATGGGAATTTAAATTACTTGTACAACTTTATGTCCTTTAATGAGATGTGGATCACAGAATTTATTTGCAAGAATATATGCAAAGAGAACAGTTAAATTATCTGTAACTGGGATTCCATCTGCAATGTTGTAAGAAAATATATTTCTGAATACTGAACATTGAAGCAATATGTTGTCTTCTTGGAAAATGCAATGAAAAGGAAGAAATATTTTTACTGATTTCCAAACAGCCCATGGATGAAATAAAAATAAAGATTCACTGGGATTCAATAACGCCTACACTAAGTGTACAAAGTTCTGAGGGAACAAGACAACACAGTCGTAACGCGCCTTCTTCCTCCTAATTTGAGTTTTCCTACTGATTTTCTTGCAGCTTTAAATATTGACAGGGTTTCATAAAGATTACCACAAAGGGTAGAGTACATGTACACTTAGTGTAATCTTTCTGAGTGACTAGAAAACACAAAAAATGTATTACAGAGGTTCTTGAATACATATCATAAACACTTGGTGTAGGCATTATTGAATCTGGCCCATTGTTTAAAAATGTATTTATTGCACATTCACTGAGGATTTTCTGATTTTGGAGAGGTATAATTTTACAGATTGTAATTGACAGTTTGGAAATGAAAATAACTAGCATATGGGTTACTTGCTGTACACCAAGATTTTAGTGGAACATTCTAGATGAAATGCATACAGGACACAACATAAGCTAATTAGACTATACAGAATGGCATAATCACATACCAAATTTTTAAAAGCATTTTGCAAAGAGGGGAGAAAATATGTAACTGTAAATTCCCTGGTTCAAAATATTTTCTTTGGTAAAAGCTGTTTTGATTGAATTCATATTTTCTCTCAGTCATATCCCAGGTAAACTAAAAGCAGCAGATGACAATCAGTATCACATGGACAAGGTTGCTAATATATCTCACACACACACACAGACACACACACACACACACACACACACACACACACACACACACACACACACACACACGTGTGTGTGTTTGTGATATCAAACAATTATTTTCCTACATGGTTTCACAGGGCGAGTTACAAACAAAACAGGCATGTCTCCAGAGCCACATGAAAGGTAATCTATATACAAACTATAAGAAACTCTTCACTGACCTGAGTGCAGTAAAAAACAGACATGGTCTGACTCATGATACGGGCAAAAGGCTAAAAGATTGCCACTGTTCCACATTAGGAAGAAATTTCTGTTGATTTTTGTTTATTAGCCACAGTTAAGATCAAAGCAGTTAAAACAGAGTAAGCTGTCATAGCTGAAATATTTAAAGATACCGAGTTGTTTTATGTTCACAATGGAAATAAAATAAAAAAAAATCAAGCTCTGTAAAAATGGAAAATGCAAAGTTAATTTCCTGGTTAACTAGTAACGGTTATCCTGACACAGTTATGTATTTTGTAGTATATTATAACAGTTTAACTAAAGGTAACAGGAAACTACAGATGTTTTCATACTTCACAATTTGTGAAAATTAATATGAGTTCTGCAAAATAGTTTCAATAGTGATAAAATTATGTGTAAATAGAGAAATTTTCAATTGTATAGAGAGTGGTAACCAACAAAAATTGGCAATTGCTTTAAATCAATGGTAACCAGTATATTTTAACTATATCCAGATTAATTTACAAGTATGGATTTTCAGAATTTTTTTCTGAAATTACAGGAGACTAAAAATTACATTTTAAAGGCAAATTTCATATTCACTGAAGTTATGCAGGAAAAAATCAGATGCATCATTAGTAATTCTCAAATCTATTGACAGAAATATTTATAAAGTAGGACTAATTGATTAAGGACAAAGGGAGAAAAAAATCTTATCCAGTTACAAAAAGAGAACCAAGTTAAAAAAATAATAGGATATGTATTAAAAAACATAAAACAAAAAAGAGAACTACTTGCAGAGTTAAAAGTAATGCATTAGACAATGTTATGGCATGAATGACTTATGTCTGTGCAACAGGAGGAATTAGTTACTTCAGAAGCGAGAAACTTGGTGGTTGTAGTTTTATTTTATACCAACACCTAGGGACAGATTAATTTACTAATATGGATTTAACAACTTTTTTTTTTTTTGATTTAGTGACTTTTTTCTCTTGAATTGTGTGGACTTGAGCAAGTCAGGTAAGACATTACTCTTGGATTGTCTCTAAAAATGAACCATGCTATCCACTGGCCCTACCTAGTTGACAAGAGTATTGCTACGGCATCACAAAATTTTCTTAGGATTCTATCAAAAAGAAATACAGTTATTTTAATCAAAAGGAAATAGTTATTTTAAATGTTCAGTTTAATATCTTTACATTTGCTAGACAGTTTTCACAATACACAGACAGTATAAGATTTTCACATACATGTACATATAAAAGATTTTGCTGTATAACATCGCATCTGACCGTCATTTACTTGAAAGGAAGAGGGACTTTTCCTTGTGACATGCTGGTCAAAACAAGTCATATGACTATCTTAGAAAACAAGCAGTGAAGGTTGTTCAATGAAATTCAGGATACTGTAGACCCAGGCTTCAATGGGTAAAATATTTAATGATCAATGATCACTGAACGTGAAAAAATAAAGGATGCTAACATGCTAATTTTATTAGGGAAACATTTACAAAAGACATGATTGCAATAAATGCCAGGTCAAAAAACAGAATGAAAATGTAAATTGCAGATGGCCGCTGCATGTAGCAGGATTTGTGGCGGTGACATGAAGTTAGATAGATTTTTAAAGTTAACACAAGTAAAAGAGATGTGTTTTTTCCCCAGTGAGAAAAGGCAAAAATGTGTAGAATACAAATACTGCACAACTATTCCAGGTAGTAAAAATGAAATTAAAGATCATCTGGGCATCTCTTAGCAAGCTGCAGATTTTTTATATGCCAAAGGAGCAGGCAGCTCACCATGGGCATGGATAACCAATCCGTTTTCAGGTTGTGTAGATAAAGGTTTTGAAAATGACCACTACAGCATTTATTGATACGATTTGCTAGGCTTTGTGTCAAAGACATTGTTAAGGAGGATGGTGCAAAATAAATACCCAAGGAATAAGTGATTATCAGACTATATGTACGTACATGAATACACAGACTGTGACCATGCAAACACTGAAGCCATTGCGTGACCTTTTAACTTGCTCATTTTTCCTATACATTATGTCCATCCTATTGAATTACTTCTCAGTATTAATCTATAATAAAATGATTAGATGGCAATCGGGTATATTCTGGTTCAGGTTGGGGGTATCCTCTTTCCTAAATAATCTATTCATTAACTTATGAATTAAACTTTTAAGAGTGAAAGTACAGTTGTGTAAAATCTTACCATAACAGTAGATGTCCCTTCCCTTCATCGTTGCAGTATTCCTTACACTAGGGAATCTCCTGCCAAGGGTATCCTGAAATCTGGCCAGTACACCAAAACCTTGGGTTGTTACAGGGACATTGTATGTCACAAGTATGCTCCCCCCTCATGGCATAGGGCATAAGGCATAAAAGTGATGTACAGATGTACCTTCCTCAGAATTGAAAAGCCCCAGAAGGAACAGTCCAAGGCCAAAAAGAGGAACATATGCATCCAGAAGGAAAAAAAAAGAAAAAAGGGGAAAATACTGCAACAGTGAAGGGAAGGACATCTACTGTTATGGTAAGATTTTGCACAACTGTACTATGTTCTTCAATATCACTGTTGCAGCATTCCTTACACTAGGAAAGAGTACAAAAGCTCAACAGGAAACTTGGGAGGAGGAAAGTCTGGCAAAGCCCTTAAAGCCATTCAAGATGGCCCCGGTAAATCTGGCTCTAGCCTTGGAAACCATATCCAACTTGTAATGTTTGGTGAAAGTATGCCCAGAAGTCCAAGTAGCTGCCTCAAGGATGGCGTTTGCATCCAATCCTTTAAAGAAAGCACAAGAAGAACCACAGCCCTGGCTGAATAAGCCTTAACAGAAGTAGAAAGACTTTTCTCATAAAAAGAACAAAAGGAAATGGCCTTATCGATCCAAGCAAAAAAAAAAAAAAGAGTTTGCTTAGAAACAGACAAACCCAAAGACCTAGGATGAAAGGAAACAAATAGTTGCTCAGATTTCCAAATGGCTTTAGTTTTATCTGAATAAAATTTGATTTGTTTATGCAAATCCAAGGTGTGAAGAACCTTCTAACTGGGAAACTGCAGAGAAGGAAAAAAAGTGGGCAAATGAATAGACTGATTAAGAGGCAACTCATTAACCATCTTGGGCATAAAAGAAGGATTAATACAAAAAGAAATCCCTGTCCCTATACAAAATCAAAAAAGGAGGTACAGCCATAAGGGCCTGAAGCTAAGATGCCCTTCTATCTGAAGTAAGGGCAAGAGGAGGATAAACTTCCAAGTACAGTTGGGAAGCTGATGCTGTAGGCACAAAAGGAGCCCAAGTTAATTTTTCAAGAACAAAATTAAGGTCCCAGGAAGGAGGAAAGGCTTCCTGGGTAGCCTAATGTGAAGAACACCTTTAAGGAAATGTTTGACCTCAAATCTAGAAGCCAGAGGAGAAGTCAAATGCAGAGAAGCAAAAATAGCTGAAAATGAGCTTTAACTGAACAGTATGCCAACCCAGCACTGAGCAATTCACAGAAAGAACCAAAGGAACTTCCACAGAAAGTGGATCCAGGTTATCAGCATAACACCAAGCAGAAAATCTCTTCCATTTGGACAGGGAGTGTTTCCTGGCCTCCTGCAGAACCCGAAGCACATCCTCAGAAAAAAAGGTGCCTAAAAGGGATCAAAAACCCTATCACCCACAGTGATGGATGAAGAGTGGACAAGTGGGGGGCAGATGTGAGACCCATTGTCTTGTGTGAATAGGTCCACCCTGTGAGGCAATTTGTGGTTATTGCCTTTGGCTAAGTGCAGAAGAGGTGGGAACCAATGCTGTCTGAGCCAAAAGGGGATAAGCAACAAGATTTTTGGAGTCTCGTCTTCTATCATGGAACAGAACCCTCAGTATGACAGGAAGGAGAGAGAAGAAATACAGAAACATCTCCTTCCAAGCTAGATGACATGGGACTTTGGTGCAAGAGTGAGGAAGGTGTCTGTTCAAAGGAGGGGCAAAAAGAACTACCTGAGGAATACTCTCACTGGTGGGCAATGTCCTGAAACGCATCTCTGTGAAGCATCCATTCAGGAGTATCTATTGTGGACCTGCTCATATTCTTCCACAATATTCTGTTCTGAAGTAATATAAACAGCCTGAAGTGCCACCTGTTATTGGACAGCCAGATCCCAAACCTGAAGAGCTAGCACTAAAGACAAGACCTCCCCACCCCACACCCCTGCTTGTTGATATGCCACATCACTGTAGTACTGTCTATAAAGATTTTGAGGGGCCCTGGGAGGAACAGAGAATGGAAGGGCTGAAGTTCAAGAGGAGGAGACATCATCTCTAATGTTGATATGATCCTTCTTCTGACGAAGGGACTAAAGACCCTAAACCTTTAGAGGGCTGAAAAAAGCTCCCCGCTCCGTGTCTGTGGCATCTGAAAATAGTTCCCGAGAGGGAACTGGAGGCTGAAAAGGGAGCCTTGGGTTGAGAGTTGATGAATCCATCACAAAAGCTCTATCTTGAGCCATGGAAGAGGAGGAATTGGAAAGTCCAAAGGATGAGACCGTTGAAGCCAGACTGACTTTAGGAACCACTGCAGCTTGCATATGGAGCCTGGCTAGAGGAAGCATAGAAATGGTGGAAGCCATGTACCCTAGAGTCCTAAGTAACTCCCTGTCTATAACTGGGACCAGAGGAAGAAGGGAGTGAAAAAATGCAATCAGAGTTAAAGCCTTGATAGGAGGCAGTGATGTCCAGACAGGAATGGTCTGGAGCCTGCATCTGAGAAAACATACTGAGGAGGAGTCAGGTAGGATTTTTGAAAATTTACTGTAGACCCTAGGCTCTGCAAGAGGCAGATATAGCACAGTGAAGGTGCTGATGCAGGGTCTCTGAAGAGGAAGCCTGAATGAGGTCATCCAGATAAGGAAAGATCTGTATTCCCCTCATCCTGTAGAAAGCAATCACAGCAGCGAGGCATTTGGTGAAAACCCTATGGGAAGTAGAGGTGCCATATGGCAAAGCAGAGAAATAAAAATGTAAGGAAGAAATAGAGAAATGGAAAAACCTGATGAAATGGGGATGAATAAGAATATGGAGACAGGCATCCCTGAGATCCAGAGAGACTAGGAAGGCCTGAGGTAGAAGAGGAAACAGAGTTTGAAGAGACAGCATTCAAAAACAAGGCACTTTTAAAAAGGTGCTGATCTGAAAAAGATCCAGAATGGGTCTCCAGGTGCCTTCTTTCCTTGGAACCAAACACATTCTGGAATAAATCCCCTTCCCCTTCTGAGGGCAGAAACTGCCTTGAAACCAAAGGCTGTGAAGGGAATCCAGAAAAAAGAGCAGCTGTTTCTGGGGAGGTTGAGGAATCCTCAAAAAAAGGAGGAAGCGGTTTCCATAACATGTAATATCCCTGTCAAATGATGGATAGAACCCAAGAATGCGGAGTGATCCTTAACTAATTGTGAAGAAAATGAGAAAGACAAAGGTATAGATGAACCTGGTTTAAGATGGAGGGAAGACGACAGACAGAACCTGGTTTGTCTGGAAAAGGAGGCTACGGAGCTGTAGGAGTCTGAACAGACTTAGCAGGATGTGCCCTTCTAGAACCCTTTTTTACCTTTGGGAAGAGGGCTAGACTGTCTATGTAGAAAGGCAGACTTGGGTAGGATAACTCCTTTAAAGTTTGGGAAAAGTGGAAACAAAAATATGCTTCAATTCCTGCATAGCCTTACACTCTTCCAGAAGAGACTTAAAAAGCTCAGCAGCTGCAGAACCAAATATTTGTATTGTCAAGAGGTGCATCCATCAATTTGGCCTTAATATTATTAGGTAAAGGCTGACGGCAAAGTCATGAATATTGCCTTAACATAGAAACAAAAGCAGCAGCTCTAGAAGAGTCATCATAACTATGTTTAATGAAATGGTGGCCACTTGAGAAGAGGACCCCAACAAAGAGGGGGCCTAAACTTTTCTCCTCAGAGTCTGGAAGGTCTGAAATAACTTGAAAAGCCTGAGAGAGAAGTGCAAAGACCACCTTTTCATATGGGTCTGGTAATTCACAGCTTGAAAGTCCAGGGTATCAGCAGTGTGCACCTTTTTTGCCCAACCTTTACATGGCCCTACTGTCCTTGTCACACACAAGCAGTTGAGAAGGTGACAAAAGCTTGGAAGGCTTTTCCGATGAAACAGATGGGTCAGAGGGACACTTGTAAAGAAATTTACTGTCATTAGGTACCTTATAAAACATTTTTTTAGAAGCAGGGGGCTGGGAGTCAGGAGCTTGAGAAGCTGCTGAATATGTATCCAACAAAGCAGGAAGAACAGCAGAGGGCTTAAAATGACTCCAGTTGGAGGAGTTCATAATATCTCTTCTGAAATTAAATCCCGGGTGCAGTCCCACTTAAAATTCCATCATACGAAAGATATTATTCCCAAAGGAAGTTTCTTCAAAAGGAGAGTCTGGACTAACAGAGCCTTCCTTCTCAGAACCATAATCCAATGGAGAGGGAATATGGGAAGAATAGCCAAAGACTCTTCATCAGAGTCAAATTCCTCATCAGATAAATCCTGCTGCAGGGCTTCTTAAGATGAGTAGAGGACCAAGCAGTGACATGAACACAGACTCCCTGCAGAGGCCTGAAAAGCCATGAGAGCATTAAATAACCCCTATGTAAAATCTTGCCATTCACACGGAGGAACCTTAACAGCAGGGGAAATATGCTTTGTCTTCTGCTGCTTCTTTAAAGGGACATCAGCTCTAAACATCTTAGAAGGTTTGGACCCTTGCCGACAATCAACATAGAAGGAATCGCCTCCCTAACAAGTATCTGCATAATAACCCTCAGTCCCTAGGATATTATCAACAGTAGATCCCCTGAACATCGGAAACAGATGTCTGCAGAGCCTCCAAGGACATGTAAGAAGGTGGATCCATGCCAGCTTCCGAAGTGGTTTAGACAGAGGAATCCAATGAACAAGCTGGGTGATCATCTAGGTTTTCACTACCCTCGAGAGAGACATCAGGACGAGCCGGTGCAGCAATAGAATCCAACCTAACTTTTTTGGCTTTCTTAGCAGATGCGTAATCCTTGGACTGAGACAATTCTGCCATTGAAGCCTGCATCAACAATTTAAGATGCTGGTTTTCAGGTAGATGGATAGGGAGGAACAGCTACAAAACAGAGTTTAAGGAACAAATGCTTAAAACTCTAGGACAAGATGTATGATCGTGGGAAACACCCAAGCAAACAAATACTGCTTGTGATTGTCCTTGTGGGGAGAATCTATCTCCCACATTGGCATTTTCCCTTTCTGGATGACATGTAACCTCAAAATCAAAACAAAGTAAAACCCCAAAGGGACACTTATCTGAAACAGTTTGGTAACCAGCAGACAAAGGAGTGTTCAAGACAGATGATTGAAGATAGCCATACATCACTTTTATGCCCTACACTGTGAGCGAGGAGTATACATGTGACATACAGCATCCCTATAACAACTTTAGTATTCTGGCTAAACAACTTTAGAGTCAGGCTACTCTTGGCAGGGATCCAATAGTGTGAGGAATACTGCAACAGTGATATGGAAGGACATCTGCTAAAATTCTCTCCAGTAGCATTTAGGCATTACAACTATCAAAATGGATTTCTGTATTTTACATTTCTAAGCAAGCTAGGCCATAGAATACATCTGGGTTCTGTGAGAATTATTTCAAAGCAAGTTAGGTCAGAAAATATTTTTGCGTTCTGTAATACACAGTAATGCAGCTACATGTTGAAAGTCTGGATAAGGAGACAACTCCGCCTTGTTATAAACAATTTATTAACATTGCTTACCTAGGAGAAGCAGTTAAAAACACTGGCAGTTTGACATTTTATTTTTGTCCTTGTTTTTATTACATGTTCTGTAATGAATTCATTGTTTGTGTAAAGGAAAATTACAGGTGAGATCATGAGAATCTGCTCATAGTTATGAGAACACTACAAAATGTAACTCTCTGAGCAGGTATTAGATGATGATTGCATTATTATTCTATCAGTTTATAGTATGTGAATTGTGACTGGAAAGAACATTCCAAATGGTGCCAACTAAACTGTCCAGTCTTTGTTTCATGTATTTAAGTTAGTCATTGTAGTTTTCCTCATTATATTTCCCTTTTTGTAATCTCAGTAGCTGTCAATAATATTCTGAAACAATAAACCTTCTTGCCACAAAATGATTTTATGTCCGAGTGTATTTACTTTTGATGGATAGTATTATGAAACACTTTACAAAGACAATAAGTCAGAACATTTTTTGGTGGGGGGGAGAAAACAAGAACACCCAGAGAAAGTTCACAGAGAAAGATGTATAATGGTTAAGGTGTTTCCCTCACAGACACAAGGTACAGGTTTGACTTTCATCTTCAAAGGGAAACTGGCTAGGCTTAAAATGGCCTGCAAGGGCAGCTAGCCTAGTACTTAAAGAACTTATGACAGAATACACAAACTTCACACAGACATGTCTGCAAATCTGGACTGAACACAAGACCCGCAAGATGTAAGCTGAGCTCTCACCACTGAGCTCTCCATGCTGCCTAAACTTCACTAGCAGATACCCTACAAGGGGTCACAAGCAAGCCTCTACCATTACATTTTAGATTTGGTTACATTGTGGAATGTTTTCTCACAAGCAGAGATATTGTTAACATGGTGCTAGTGCCAAGTAAACTGACATAACCAATTTCCCTGATAATGGCATAAAATACAACATACTGCCTATGGATTTCATAGCAAACTACCTGGGATGCTGCCAGAAATTATCTACTCCACCATTAGAGTCCATCAGGCATTGTAGTAATTTTAAGTAATTACTAATACAATAAATTGCTGATACAGAACAAATTATGAAAAATTATTCCAAGTATTTTACAAGGCTGTATTTTTCTGTTTTAAGAGAAGGCCTTAACATAATGCCTATGAACAATGACACAGAAGCACTTATAAATGGAACAATACTTAGAAAAAAAGTGTATGCAGGAGACTTCTTGGGTATACATTTATAATCTGTCTGGGGTCCCGATCATATAACAGCAAGAGGTGTGTCAAGCAGTAACCACTGCTTGCAGCTAAAGCAGAAGTTATTTTTTGGGGGGGGCAGCGCATTAGTACAAGAACTTTCTAATAACTCCTTATACATTAAATACAATAGTAGCAGTTATGCACAATAATTCATATGTTGCTACCTTTCCAACTCTGATAAAGTTGTACTTTCAGATGCACAAAACTGCAGAACAATTTACAATGAAAGACGAGAAGAATAAACAGACACATGGGGACACAGCAGGATACTGAATCCACTAGTGACACAAAGATAGTCAAAAATCCTTAAACCCCCTTTTTTCTGCACAGGCATCGTGTATCCCAGAAGTTAAAAAGTAAATTTCATCAGTTTCTGTTAACAGAAACAGGCTACACTGAAATGACAGATATGGCTGATATGTCTGCCAGGAAATGAGGGCAGAATGTATATTGGAAGATTATAATTAAGCAGTAATGAGCCTTGAGGTGAGTGGTGATCATCAGTTTTAACACACTTAACATGCGCCTCAGGTTGTCTGCACCCATTTTGCAGTATGGAAAAAGAAAAACACCCACCCCTTTTTATCTTTCTTAAAACCATTCTGAAAGATAAGGAACATTCAGCATATCTTTTTTTACAGAAGTATGTGACCATTATTTAGTAAAATATATCAAACATTTAAGTATTTCATGTTATTATATCAATATAACAGCAGAAAGCATGTATGCAAAACAAAAAGACAAACTTGGTTAATATAAACTGATACATTTTTAATGATGTTCAAACAGTAAGTGATGCAAAGTTCTGACCCAAAGATCATTAATAATGAAGTAAACAGAACCAGGAGTACTATGGCACAATGCTACCACAACCAGACTGTGTAAATCATTTTTGCTGCTAAGTACACTATGATTAAAGATGCATGGGGACTGAGATTTTAAAATCTGCCATAGAGTAAATTGATAGGTTTTACGTACAGCAGTCACTTTAGAAAAGAAGGGGTGGGGACTTAAGCATTCACTGTTGACTAACAGTTTTTACATCAGTAATAATACACATATAAAAGTAACAGGTTTTGGCAGTAAATGGTAAGAATTAGGACTGATTTAAAATAATTTTTGAAATTTATTTTGGGCATCAGGTTGTTGTGTTTCAATAGTATGGTCTTAGTAAGAACTCCAAACTACTGGAATAATGCACATGGAATTCTTGGCTGACACATTGTCCTATCACATTAGTATACTTCTGTTTATCCTAGTACAATTGGGAAGCAGGATGCTGAATCCTTAGCAGCACGGCTGGAAGCAGAAGCGACTGAAATGGGTCATGCTTCTGCATCTATGGCTGACACAAGAAGCTCAAAGCAGATTATCCTAAGAGTCAGAGAAAAAGAAAAGGGGGTTGGGAGTGGAAGAAAAATCTGTTTAACGCACTTAGATGAAACCATTTTTCTGATTAATGGGAGACTACCCTCAGACTGAACACAATCCCTCTTCTTCTGAAAAATGAAAGGCTAGGGTTTAGGAATGCTGGTAACGTACCATCATGGGCTCCTGCTAGCGCTTTTTATTCACCCACTCGTAAATCATCCACATGGCTATTTAATTCATGTTTACACTGGAGGTGGAACTTCTCTTGGAATTCCATGGACACTAAGCAAAGAAAATAATCCTGGAAAACAGAGCCATAACTGGCTCATCTAATACCTGGTGCAGTTCCCTAATCAGATGACTCTCAATTATATCCTAAAGAGCAGAAAAAAAGTGTCTGTTCCTCAATCTAGTGCTCCTGACCTAAACAGCAAGTTATGCCCAGTCTTCTAAAAACGGCGAGTAAAAAAGGTCTTACTTCAGTATTGAGAAAAAAAGTCTACTTTTAAAAACTGTAGAAAGTAGCTTACTACAACTTATACCACACTAAGTGCTCAAGCACAACAACAACAACCACAACAAGCAGTATCAGAATGGAAGTGTGTACCACCATTCACAAATGCCAGAATGTCAGTACAGAAACACTGCACGACCAAAGAATCAGTATGTTACGATCATGCCTCCTAACACCTTAGCTATGCCTCTGCTGGAAATGATGCCAGTCTATCACAAGCTGTGCATAACTCACACATGACATGTAAGCCCATGCACGCACACACAAATCCATACATACATAGCCTACAAGCAATATAGAGGATTAATAACTCACTCATCTGCAACATTTCTTTAGGATGTGGAATTAAACTGGAGCATTTTGTGAAATTCATGCAGTCACAGGTTGGAATGCTACTTAAATCAGTTGTAGATTAATTCATACATGAAACATACCACTTTCTGTAGCAGTATAATAGCAAATGTATCGCTGATTTTTTTAGACTGTGAAGTGGTTGTGTAAACTGTAAAAACATCTCACTGTATAAAGTGAAATGTGTTATGTTTGGACATATTGTGCATGAAACAAGTATATTTATACTTTGTATCTGTCAATGTTATATGTAAGCAGGCACACCACATGGGGTAGACATGCATAAGATGTATACATGTATGCAAGTATTGCACATGCATTATAAAATGTATGAAGTAAAGTTTTATAAAAATGTTACCATAACAGTAGAGGTCATTTTTACTGATGCAGTATTCTTCACCCAAGGGATCTCCTGCCAAGAACAGCATATCATCTGGCCAGGATACCAAAACCTTTAGGTTTTATAGGCACTGTACATCAAACATATGCTCTCTGTGCATGACATGGGGCATAAAGGTGACATACAGACTCAGATACTCAAAAGTGAAAAAGCCACAGGAGGAAGAGATCACCCTCAGGGACAAAATAGGAACATATGCATCCCAAAGATAAAATAAAGAATGGAAAGAGCCCCTCAGGCAGGACAACTAGAACACAGGACAAGTGTCAGGATGGAGTGGAAAGGGGGGAGGGACGGAATACTACCATTATCCACATCACTGTTGTAGCATTCTTCACCCAAGGAAGAGTACAAGAGCTCAAGAGGTAGCCTGGAAGGAGGAGGGCAAAGAACCCTCCACGAACCCATGCAGGACAGCTGTACCAAAGCCTGCTCTGGCCTTGGAGACCCCATCCAACTTGTAGTGTTTAGTGAAAGTATAAGGAGAGGACCAAGAAGCTGCCTCAAGGATAGTACTGGAATCCAGACCTTTGAAAAAGGCACCAGAGGCAAATGCCTTTACAGAAGATGAAAGACATTTGCCATGAAAAGAACAGCAAAAGGAAATGGCCTTAGAAATAGAGGATGAGACTGGTTGCTTAGAAATGGCCAATTCCAAAGTCTTGGGATAAAAAAAGACAAAAAGCTACTTAGATTTGCAAAAAAACTTCAGTTTCATCTAAATATCTGTGCTATTTATATCCAAGGGGTGAAGAACCTTCTCATGGTCAGAATGCAGAGAAGGAAAAAATGAAGGAAGATTAATAGACTAAGACAACTCCATGACCACCTTGGGCATAAAAAGATTAAAATGAACAGTGTCCCTTTCAGTATGGAAAGCCAAAAAAGGAGCAATAGCCACGAGAGCCTGAAGTTCAAACACACACTTAACTGAAGAGGGACCCAAAAGCAGAACAGTCTTCCAAGTACAATGCTACAAGAAAGATGGCTCAAAAGGAGCCTGGGTCAGTTTTTCCAAGTAGAAAACTGAGTTTCTAAGAAGGCAGAATAGGCTTCCTAGGAGGCCTGATATGGAGGACGTCTTTAACAAATTGGTTGATCTCAAACCTAGAGGGCGAGTTAAGAGCAGACGAGCAGAAACTGCTTACAGATGAGCTTTCACGGAAGACTATGCCAATCCAGCATGGAGCAAACACAAATAAGATAACCAAAGGAACCTCTACTAACGCAAGAGAGATACCAGACAGAAAATCTCTTCCATTTGGACATGTATGATTTCCTGGTAGTGGGCTTCCTTGCTTCCTGCAGAGCCTGAAGCATATCCTTAGAGAAAGAGATGCCTAAAAGGGATCAGGACCCTATCACCCACAGTGTCAGTTAAAGAGTGAACACGTGAAGATGGATAAGAGACCCTTGCCTTGTGCGAGAAGATCCACCCAAGTGAGGTAACTTGTGGTGAGACTCCCCCTGGCCAAGACAGAAATAAGGCAGAACAAATCCTGTCTGAGGAAAAAGGGAGTTACAAGCATGATTTTGTGAAAGTTCTGCCTAACCTTGTGCTGAAGGGTGGGGGGTGGGGGGCATACAGAAACATCCTCTTCCAAGGAAAAGACAGGATTGTCCACTTTCCAAGTCAGAGGACTTGGGTTTCTGGAGCAGAACAGAGGATGTTGTCTGCTCAGATGAGAGTCAAAAAGATCCACCTGAGGAATACCCCACCAATGTGCAATGTCCAGGAACACATCTCTGTAAAGCATCCATTCTCGAGGTTGTGCGCTGGACCTGCTCAAGGAGTCTGCCACTAGATTGTGCTCTAAGGGAATGTAAACTGCCTGAAAAGTCGCTTGATAATGGGTAGCTAGATGCTCCAAAAGTTAGTCTGTAAAGATAGGATTTTGTGCCCCCTGTTTTTTGACATACTACATCACTGTGGTATTTGTCTGTGAAAACTGAGGGGCCCAGGATGAAACAGGGAGTCACAGGCTTGGAGATCCAAAAGCAGAGCTGTTATCTCCTTTATGCTGATGTGGTCTGACCTATGAGGAGGACGGCAGAGACCCTGAACCTTGAGGAGCTCACAAGAGGCACCCCACCCCCTGTCTGAGACATCTGTAAAGAGCTCCTGAGTAGAACTGGAGCTTGAAAAGGAAGCCCTGGATTGAGAGAAAGTTGATGAATCCACCACAGAAGCTTGACCTTGAGAGACAGGGAAGAAAATGTACTGAGAACTCCAGGGAGTGGCAATGTTGAAACTGCACCGATTTGAGGTACCACTGAAATTTCTTTGCATGCAGCCTGGTGAGAGAGAAGCATGGGAATGGTAAAAGCCATGAACCCAAGAACCCTGGGAAAATCCCTGGCTGTGACAGATGCTAGAAGGGATTGGAAAAAGGTTATTAGAGACAGAGTCCTGAGGTTAGGAAGAGATGCCAACATGGGAACTGTCTAAAGCCTGCAGCCAAGGAAAATATGAGCCTAGGAAGCCATTAGAACTGAGAAGCAGACTGCAGGGGGAAGGAATAAGCAGAATAAGCAGATCTAGATTAGGGAAAAATCTGAATACCTTGGATCCTGCAAAAAGCAATGTCACAACTGAGGCATTTAGAACCCGAAGCGCCATTTTGTTGTGTTCTTATTCTTATCTGGAATAAATTATTATATGGTTTTAAACATCAGCAGCATCCAGCTACGTTTTTTCTTTTTATACTTGCATTTAGAGAATACCCCTTGGCAGTAGAGAGGCCAAAGGACAAAGTAGAGAACGGAAACTGCAAGGAAGGGAGAGAGATATGAAAAATTTTCTGAAAAGAAGATGGATGGGGATGTGAAGCTGTGCATCCTTGAGATGTAGAGACCAGAAAGGCCTGCAGGAGAAGGAGAAATGATGTCTGAATGGAAAACATTCTGGAATAAAATCCCTTTCCAACCTAGGTTGGAAGCACAGCTTGAATATTGCCCTGTGCCAAAAGAGAACAAAGACCCTCTGTGAAATGAGGGAACTGTTCACAAAGAGGCTGAGGATTGCCCAACAAGGGAGGAAGGCACTTCCAAACCATGAAACATCTTTGACAGATAATGGACAGAATCCAAAAGTCTGAAATGATTTGCAACTAATTTGGAAGAGACAGGAAAGATGAAGGTACAAGCCAACCTGACCTAGGGAAGTAGGAACCTAACCAAACAGAACCAGGCTTGTCCTGAAAAGAAAGCTTCTTGGAGGCAGGAGTCTAAGTAGACTTAGCTGGATGCACATTCCTAGAACTATTTTTGCCCTTGAGAGGAGGGCAAGATTGCCTATGAACAAAGGCAGACTTGGAGGGATAATTCCTCTGAAATTTAGGAATGGGAGAAACGTTTTGTTTCAGTTCCTGCAAGGCTTCATCCTTGTCCTGGTGGTACAAGAAAGGGTCAGCTGTAGATATAAATGGTTATCCAAACGAGCATCCAAAGGTTTGACCTTAATGTCATCAGGCAAAGCCTGAAGACAAAGCCAAGAACACCACCTCATAGTTGAACCAAAGGCAGCAACCCTGAAGAGGCATTAGCTGCATCATAGCTGCATGTAATGGAATGGTAGGCAACTTGTGAAGTGGAGCCCAACAGGGAAAAAGTAAGATCCCTGATGGGATTTCTATAGTG
This sequence comes from Protopterus annectens, assembly GCF_019279795.1. Lineage (NCBI taxonomy): Eukaryota > Metazoa > Chordata > Ceratodontiformes > Protopteridae > Protopterus > Protopterus annectens. The sequence goes on along the minus strand of NC_056747.1, from coordinate 521,421,376 downwards.
GTTACAAGAATCTCCTCCCTCACTAAGATCTGAAGAATTCCCCCTAGGTCCTTGGATATAACCAGACGAGGTTCCCCTTCAATGTCTGGCACAGACATTTGAAAAGCCTTCGAGGACACAAGAGAAGCTGAATCCATGCCAGCCTCCTACAGGGTCACTTTATATAAAGACCAACAGTGCTAGGCAACCTTTATTGCAATATAATCAAAGGCAGCGGAAGCAAGATAAGCTTCCTTAATGTACATCAATTACTGTTATAGGTTTATTACCTAGGTTAGCAATTTTGATCGCATTCCCATTAATATGGACTTTAATTACTTTGTATTTAACTAATGTAATTATGTTAGATCTTCTATATGAGGGGCGGCCACGGTGGTGCAGCGGTTAGCGTTACCACCTCACAGCAAGAGGTTCGCTGGTTCGATCCTCTGCTGGGGTGCCTTCTGTGCAGAGTGTGCATGTCCTCCTTGTGGTCACTTGGGTTTCCTCCGGGTGCTCTGGTTTCTTCCCACATCCCAAAGACTTGCTGTAGGTGGATTGGACACACTCAACTGGCCCTAGGTGTGAGTGTACCTTCTGTGGAAGGTTGAGTACCGGGCTGGCAAATTGACACCATAAAAACTCCACTGCCAGTCATGAGTGGACAGGTGACCAACTGTGGCGACCCCTAACCAGGAAAATCTGAAAGAAGAAGGTGGTCTTCGATATGAGGTTTCAATGGTATGTACTTCCATTAGATTTTTCTTCCTTTAGTTTGTCTCATGTCACACAGCTTTGCACATTTTTTTAGGCTGTTTTCAACATATGCTGTCTTTCAATGTCTTATAGATCTATGTAATGTTTTGAATATGCACTATTCATACCCATTTAATGTTTTATGCAATCGTTGTCCACAGCTTTTATGTTTACATTCTTTTTAATTTAACTGCTACATGGATTTGTTACAGTTTTTCCATGAGGCCCAGGTCATGAAACGGGTCCATGGACCCACTCTACTATACACATATTACATCAACTAATATACACACACACACACACACACACACACACACACACACACACACACACACACACACACACAAAACGCTACATTACCATTAAAACATATAGCAGCAGTCATCTGATGTTGTAAAACCACAGACCTTCCAAGTACTACAACAAAAATACAATTATTATAATTTTCACAAATGAAAAGTACGTTACAACTTCGGGTATGAAACATTTTTAAGATACATTATAACAATTTCAGACAGCAAGCAAATAAGGTTTTAAAAGAATCATGTGGGAACCATCTCACAATACTCGACACAGAAATCTGTGTAGCAGTGTCCCCTGTACTACTCTTAAAACACATTTCAGATTAACATGGTTTTCATTCCTTGAACTACTAATGTGTTCCACAAAACAAAACTGGATTATTATATTACATCATGTAAAAACATTTGCTGCAATAGGAACTGAAAAATGTATTTAGACACAGCTGGTCTTCGATTCCATATTATTCTGTACTTTTCATTCCCTGCATTTTATTACTGAGATAATCGGATTAAAAATATGAATGCTGGATTTTTGTTCCTTTAGGGCTACAGCAGAAAAATGAAATACAAGCTAAATTACATTTTAATGTTACGCTTTACGTTTTCCCTGAGGTACAAGCACTTCTTTTAAAGCTGCATTATATATCAGTGCAAATATATTTAGATGGTAATTACATGAGCTCAACTACATTTTACTACCACCCTCAGCTGGGACTGTTAAAGGTACATAAGGTTCATAAAATTAGCAGGAAATGAAGCATGGAAGAGATCTCTGACAGTAGGGTGATTTGTATGCAAGTCTGAACAGTATTGTAATAGAGATCTTTCCATCTCACCCAGTACTTAGGCATCAACACTTTTTGGAATCTAACGATTCATTATTAAGAGAGAGAACATACCAAGATATTCCAATAGACTCCAGTGCATCTTAGAAAGAAAACAAATGAGCTTCCAAAGACATAAAAACACAACTTTAGATTATAGAATGAAGGACATGCCCATGCATTTTGCATGTAAAGGGAAGTTACCCACGAAACGGAGTGGACAGTTTAACAACGTTAATTGATAAACACGTTGCACACTATTCATCATCCTCTCTCTAGCCTGTATGTAAACATTTACAGAGCATTTGAAGGTTTAATTGGATTCTTGATATAAATCTCCCCTCCCACACCTATTAGCTGTATATACAGTGAAAATACACCTGCATCATCCCTTTGGTTTAAGGCATAAATAGGTCAGAGATCAACAGTATATCTGGATAACTGTGTTTTGGGACAAAAAGCAAAGATGACTGAGTGTCTGCTTACGTTCTGAGACAGACTACAGGAAAAAAAAAAAAAGAATTTTGATAGCCTTTTCAGCTTTTCTCTCAAAGGATTACGAATGAACAGATTCGGGATCCCAAGTGGAGTGAGAAAGCATGAAACTTTTCTGTTGGGAGGTGGGGATGGAGAGACTTCCTTATCTTGAAATATCATAAAAATCATGCAATTCTCAAAACAATTCTACATTTAAAATCTGTTCAAATTTCAACAGTGGTGCATCTATCAGGAAACATGACCAACATTTATCATACCATTTTTCTTGATTTGGTGCTATTGCAATACATTACATTACCTTCGATCAGCTTCTGCCCTCCAGGGTACTTACTCAAGACAATGCTCTTTTGTTTACATCAATCACATCTTAAACACAGAACTACAGAAATAAATGGATGCCTCTTAAAGCCAATTTAAAATGTCATCCTCTATCCCATTATTTTTCCTTATTATTCCACTATATCTGTGGTCCAGATACACATTTTCTGCATATTCCTAGAACATGCCAAATTCCCTCTACTCTTTTTAACTTGCTGTTATCTTGAACGGGTGCTTCAGTCCAAATTATTCTTTACCTCTATTGGTGTTCAATCATGCCCAACATTATTGCTCGTGGAGAAATATAATGCTGTTAACTGTCACATCTTTCCTATCATTCCTTTTCATTAATTCTACTCTTTCCTCGGTATCATTCCTCTAAAGACATCTGACCCATTTTGTGGTCTCCATACTCACTGCAACTTATGCTGAGAAACAGCATACAAGGTGTACCTACTACAAGATAAAGTTCATACATAAGCCTTTTATCATTCATTTGGCACCATTAATCTCCATGGTTACATTACTTCCAAAATTAAGTGTAAAATCACCTTAGGCAGCCTCTTCATAGGAATGCCCATCAATTAGGTCATTGATCTATTTACCACACACAAAGTCTGTCAAAGCACTTGCCATTCATACTGAAATACTCATTCCTCATAAAAATGGTGCAGATATTACCCTAAAGTAATATACTGCCCAATATCAATGGACTGTTACCCTAATGTAGTGTACTGCCCAATATCAACAGACTACTGCTTATTTACATAAAGAACAACTAACACTATACATGTTAGCACAATGCATCGCCAAAGGGAATGGCCTATTTTTTCTTGCAAATCAGCAGACAATACATTTTTCTTGTATATTCAGTTTCAAATTCCACTTTAAATATATTTCTGTTCACAAAGGTGCACAATCAAACACCCAAATGACATATATCATCCCTCTGTCTACAGCATTACCTAAAATCTCTCCTTTTCTATTCAGTTTCTATGGTACATCCTATTCGTTTTCCATTTCCACAGAACTGGACAAATTACTTGGATTTATAGATCCTATGCATTTAGTCTCCATTGCTTCACAAAAAGACTTAAGTGGCAATTCCTTTAACTTAACCAGTGCTTCCTCAGCATCTATAAACTTTAGGACTCCCTGAGCCAAACTTTCAATACACGTCGGAAAGCCAACCTAGATTCTAATCCCCATCTTATACTTCCTGGCATCCATCAACTGCAGCCTCTTCTGAAAAGCCAAATTGAAATAATTATACACACACATACACACAAACACACCATTTGCCCCTACTACATATTTCACCCCTAGCTGCCGATATTTCCACAGTATATACTCCTTCACATATACAGACAAACTGCACCAGAACAACCTTGGGTTTACCACACACCCTCTCTGATACAGGTGATGGCAATTCAAACCCTTTTTCAATGCACAATAATGATTTTGTAAAACTTGTCCATTATGTCATCTTGGTTTTCATGACTGCCATTAAATCTAGTCCTTCCTCCAATACTCAAATTGATCTTAATTTCTTTCTGCGAACCTTATCGTCCCTGTGTAACAAAGTGTGCTGCTCTTGACCACCCAAATTTGCTATCTCGTTTCGAAGCATTACAAGCTGTTATGTGTGCAAAAACTCAACGGCATCAAATTCAACAATTTCACAGTCTCTACTTATTCTTTGGGCAATCCAAATATGTAGCACAAACAATTTCTTCCAAACTTTCTATTTTCTTTGGCATTTAACTGGTTATTTTTTTTATCAGTGGAACACTGCTGTGGTGGCCAGCCTTCTGGATTACCACTGCCACACATTCTTCTACCACGGTTGCTATATTAGTGGTTTCTATTTTTTGGACATCACGGCAATCCTACAACCTTCCCTACCTTAGTCACCACTCGCATCAAGTTTCCTTTTTAATCACCATAACATCTAATTTTAACTTAAACACAGAATGAACAGAGGATATCTGCAATCTTTCAAGCACTCCATTTTACTTTATTCTTACATTGGCTGTTAAAACATTTACTTATTTAGTACTTATTTAGTAGCATGCAAAAACACTGGGTTTCTAACAAAATTGATGGTTCTCCCCTTGTATCTACTTTTAGTTCTGAAGCGAAGATGAGTATATAGATACAACGACAAGCTGCCATGGCAGTAATAGGCAATCTGATCCATGAAGGATACTGCAACTGTTACTGCAGTGAACAGGTATTAGGCAAGATGTACATACCAAAAGCAGAGGCTTTACATGATTGTGAAGCCCACAACACTGACTATGGGTGTGGCATAATGGTTAAGGTTATCTCATAGATACAAGGTACAGGGTTTGATTCTAACCTGGGATTTGATATCATTTATTTTAGATTGTCATAATGGTTAAGGTGTTGACCTAATAAATACAAAGTCTAGGGTTTGATTCTCACCTTGGGAAGAGTGGCCAAGCTTAAAAAGGCTCCCCATGGCAATTAGCCTAGTAATATCTATGAACCTATAACTATTAAACATCCAGGTTATACAACAAACAGCAGTATAAAAATAGTTCAAAGTACAACGACTTAAAAGCCAATTTCTAATTTTATAAACAGTGCCACCAGTTGGCACTAGGCTACAGTGGTAGAGAACATTTTTTCCTTTGTGTTGACAATGGTGTGTTATGCAGTTCTATGGATTAACAAACACATCTTCACAGTGTACAACTGCTAGATGGAAAGAACTGTTCTACAAAATAATGGTTACAGCAACACTTTAATCAGTTCAAGCAGAAATTAGAATATTGTAAACCTCAATAATGTGGGCCAAAAGGAAACTACTTAAATTTAATCAAAGCACACACTTTAAAGTCTATAGTCTGAAAATTAGAAACTGGTTATAACATGACAATAGTTATCATTTGTCCTTGTCATTCTCCACTCCCCAGACCTGGTAAGCCTTCACAGCTTAAGGCATGGATGCATTATTTTTATTTGCTATATTATTCAGCCAAAGAGTTTACCTAATGATATTCCACCATCACCATAAAATGACATATATGTCTATATACTAGAGTAAATAAATACTATGTATACATTTTTACTGGAAACCATAAATCTGCAACAGAAGTGTTTGATCAATACACCCTTAAGACAGCATATAAGTGTAGAAATCAAAGCTCATCACACAGTTGGTACAGAACATACAAAATACCAACGAGACCCAAAATGGATGCACACCACCTATGACATCCACTCATTTTCACAGTTACTTCCGGAAAACTGTGAACAACTTTTGCATTTTATTGCATGATTCCTTTTTACTAAAGGTGCAATTCTTCCATTTACTCTAAGTAAATTCCACTGCAACTTTCTCAGTTAAGACCGTCATCACCACCTCACACTTCACAACTAAGCAACTTTTAATCAGTCACTCAAACTTGTGCCTGTTCATCTGAACACATTATAAATCAATAAACAATACAACAGTTCTGACAAAGTCAAATAAACAGTAAAACTAGTTAAAACCTTTAACAAGCTAAGTTTAAATTTTGGGACTGGTGATAAATGAATTGACCCAGTATGCATTTTAAATAGCTACATCTTCAGCTTCTAAAATTATCCTCCATACAGGAATTTTAATGTTACCATGGTAGCAATCTCATGGTTCAAGGAGCTAAAAATGCCCAGATGATTCAAGACTTAAACAGTGCACCAAGACAGCTAAGGTAGAATGGAGTTACAAAATCATTAAGCACTTTAAAACAAGTCATGACCCATGCATAGCATTAGAGGCAGGAATCTCAAAAAAAAAAAGTAGATTCACTGCTTGAAGGGGACTTTGTGCAGAGACCACAGGACAACAGTACTGTGCATTTACTTTGACTGGGACTCATTGCAGGGACCATAAGACACAGGTTTTGTGTTAGTGCTAAGGAACTTCTCTAAGTGACTAGCTGTAGAATTTTGCACCTCCTGAAGTTCAGAAAGTAGAATGCCTTGGTTACAGGACATTACATTAGTTAGCCGAGTAATAACTAGTGCCTGGACAATTTCCAGCAAAATTGTACTATGACATATGGTGCTAATGCTGGGCAACATTCCTTAGAAAAGAAGGCTAGACAATAAGTATCACTTGGAGATTATACATTTTTGATGTCATTTACATGATCATAAAATGGAATTGTAAGGTTTGAGGACAAGTCAGTTTTGCCTTAACTATTAAAATATCTTCCATTGTTTCATAGTAGTTCACATACACCTGAAGCATATGTGAATCAGAATATCATCTGCACAATGGTGTCCCTTTGGTAACATCATCATATGGCAGCTGGTACACGACAAATTAAAACAGATCCAGTGTAGAGCTCCTGCACCACTGAAAGAGGCAGTAGTGTTAACACCAAATATCACTTTTTGGAGTACCCAAACAGGTTGGAGGATACTTCCACACCACGTCCACAAATGCTTCATTAACATCTAGCTATCAAACATGTCAAATGCAGACAGACCGGGGAGGGCCAGTATGTGAGAACTCAGCTAATCCTTTGCAATAAAATTTTTATTTAGCCACTCAACTGAGTATAACCTCACTGCTGTGCTGACATCTGAAACCAGATGGGCATGGGCTTTAGAGTCCATAACATTTAAAAGTGGTGTCAAACTGCCCACACTGCGATTACAGATAGTCTTTCTAAATGAAGACATGGTTTGAGATAGGGTGTCAGCTATACAATATATGCCTGGATCCACTGTAAAATTCCTGAGGACTGGTGTAATCAAAGCATCCTTTATTACAGAAAGAAGCCCCCCTGTCCCCAAAGATCATCTGAGAATCCTGAGAACAGGTAAGAGTCCAATCAAAAGTGTCATAAGTGTGACAGATCTGAAACCAACTGCATGAATTCTTCAAGTCATATGGTAGTGCAATCATGCACATGTCCAGCTATAACAAAAATATTTATGAGAAATCCCTTGGACAGCATTCCATTTGAAGTTCACTTTATCTGTGAAAAAACTAAACATTCAGTTCGCAGTTGGTTGCAGAAAATCCCTTCTGAGTGATAAAGAGGCTGGACTGCAGAGTCTTTCCACCAATAAAAATACCATGCCATACAATAAAGCTGGACTGCAGTCAGTCTACCAATACAAATAACGTGCAAGGTCAGCTTCTCACGGTACAGGGGGCTCCTGTATAAATAACATGCCTTCATATGTAAGGTCTCCATCTGGTCCCTTCAATAATGCAGCTATAATGTCAGCTTGTTCTCCAGGAGACAAGAACTCCTCTATTGACACACCACTCTCTGTCCTGTCCTCTGCATGGTCATGTACGTTAAAAATCATACTGTGCTCATGCAGACCATTGGGGGCATGGAGCACAAGAAAGGGGATAAAAACCTAAAAGTTGTGGCTACAGCACTGATCTTCACTTTGACCACAACATGGAAATCAGCTGATTGAAGAGAAGAAAGGAATTGGCTGTTGACTGGTGATAAGTTATAAATGGTAACATTAAATTTCTGTGGCAGACCAGTTTAGCATGAAGGGGGATAAGATAGGACAGGTTAAGGGTGAAATGGACAAGACACAGTGTACAAGTGCATCCCAAGATCACAGTTGCTCTGAAAAGGATCAAGGTATATCAGTGCTGATTCTGGAATAAAGTAAAGGGGGGGGGGGGGTAAGAGGAAATAACTATCCTCTGCAAGGAACATACCTGATGCATATGTAATCTATAAAATGATGGCCCACATCTCCATTTTATTTTAAAACATCTCAATGGCATAAGAAGGGAATAGTACATTTGATCAAACAGACTGTTGCTCAAAGGATCTTCTGGTGTCAGGACTGGTCAAATGGTCTTTGGTTCATAGGTTGGTACTAGGTTATCAACCACAGGGCCTATACAAGCCTAGCCATAACAACTCCCTGGCTATTTTTTCCCCACAGTATTTACTTCCCTGGACTCCTGTCTAGCAGGGCAACTGACGTGATCCTCAGGGTGAATTTTCTATCTTCCATCCAATCATCAAGGCTCCTTTTGAAGAGGGCCAAAGAGGCACTCTGATTGACATGTATGGGCAGTCAGAGCAGGAATAGCTGAAGCATGCAACTTTGAATGCAAATAAGTGGGAGTGGGCAGTAATGCCAACATATAAATGAACATTTGGCACTGCAGTCAAGTGTGCATCTCTGAGGGTTAGAGTTAGGTTGAGAGCTAGGAAAGTGGTTAGATGCATTACGCATGGGTGCTCATATACTTGCAGTTTTGTGTGCATGTGTGCACGTTTTATCTTGTTTTGTGGCACTGTTAGGGAAAGGATGTTTAGTACCTTAATGTACAGATTTGAGATTAGTACACAAGTAAGGGTGGCCCAGCAAGGACAAGATTCAACTTGCTGCTGAAGTGTAGGCAAAAAGTGTTCCTTTTGTTACCACAACCTTCTCTCATATTTTAGGAAATTGTACATCTGTTCCAGTATTGCCCCCTATACCTTTATTATATGTATACATTTTCCTTTTCTGTTGGTGCCCCTTATGAATATAAAAAGGTGCAAAAAAATGTAATTTTAAAAGGCATTAGTTCATATATTAGAATACCTGGTTATGCATTTCCTTGCTGACTTGTATACAGTTGCATCTGATTAAAAATGTGCCTTAAGAATGGCACGCATGTGATTCAGACTATTCCACTGAAGCAGAGATCTCACTGGAGAACAACAGTACTGAATGGCTTTACAAGCAGAAGCAGTTGATGCCATATGGCTGGTATATTTCGCTAGAGCAACAGCTGCTGACGCAGTAAGGCTGGAATATTTGGTTAGAGCAGGCACAGCTAATGCAGTATGGATGGAATATTTGGCTAGAGCAGGCCCAGCTGATGCAGTACGGATGGGATATTTGGCTAGAGCAGGCCCAGCTGATGCAGTACGGATGGGATATTTGGCTAGAGCAGGCACAGTTGATGCAGTATGGATGGGATATTTGGCTACAACAGGCACAGCTGATGCAGTATGGATGGGATATATGGCTACAGCATGCACAGCTGATGCAATATGGATGGGATACTTGGCTACAGCTGATGCAGTATAGATGGGACATTTGGCTAGAGCATGTACATCTAATGCAGTATGGCTGGGATATTTGATGATCTTGGAAATCAAAGAGGATTACAGACAATGATGCCATTCAGAGTTTCATAGGTTCATACTAGGCTATCTGCCCTAGGGCAATTATAAGCCTAGCCAGAATGTGTTTGGCTTTCGCCACCCATTTTAAATTTATTTTGCTATGCCCTTTTTCGAGGTTAGTATACTGTGCCTCTGTCTAACAGTGACACAGAAGTGATACCCGGGTTAAACCTACGATCTCCCATCCACTCATCAAGATTCCTCTTGAAGAGAGTCAATGAGGGACTCTGCCTAACCTGGACTGGGATTTTATTCCAGAGTGAAGGGAGCCTCTGGGTTATGAATCTGTCCCTCCAGCATGTCCTATTTATTTCAGTGCTGAGGTTCAAGTCTCTTGAGCACGTAGCTCGATGGGATTTGGATTTTCTGAGGTGCAGCATGTCCATTAATTCCGGGTTGGACATGGCTTTATATGTCAGGCACAGATCGCCTCTGAACAGGCGGTATGCCACTGAGTAGAGCTGGAGTTTCTATAACCGGGCAGCATATGGCATCTGTTTGAGCCCTTTGATCCTCTTGGTGAGGTACTTTTGGGGTCTTTCCAGTTGCTGCAGGTGTCTGGTAAGGTACATCCCAAAAGGGGCATTGTACTCAATTATGGGCCTGATGAGGGATGAGTAAAGAGGCACGATGACCTCCCCTGATCTAGATGTGAATCCCTTCATGATTAGGTGGGCTATATAAAATGTTTTTCTAACCACTTTGGCCACTTGGTTGTCAAGTGAGAGATTGCTATCAACTTGGGTCCCCAGGTCACTAATTACTTCTTCTGTACTTAATGGATTACCACCTATGTGGTAATTTGTGGGCACTTTGTTTTTGCCAAAGGGGATGACTATACACTTTTTGGCATTTAGCTTGAGGCCATGGCTCTGGCACCAGTTGTCTGCTTCTATGAGGCCCTTTTGGAGGATGCTTGTGTTGGCTGGAGAGTCGATTATGGCGCCCAGTTTGCAGTCATCTGCGAACTTGGTCAGCCACAGTCCTTCCGTGTTGGCCTGTATCTCCGAGAAATATATACCGAACAAGAGAGGTCCCAGGACTGAGCCTTGTGGGACACCACTTGTAACTGGTTTGGAGTCTGACATGGCTCCAGCAATTCTAACCATGTGGGTTCTGTCCTTGAGCCAGTTTGCAATCCATCTAGTGACATAGGGGTTTATATTTAAGCTGGTGAGCTTATCTATAATGCCTGAGTGGGGTATTGTATCAAAGGCTTTTGTGAGGTCCAGGTAGGCTGTGTGGACCACTTTCCCCTCGTCAATGGCCTTGGTGACTGTTTCAAAGAAATCAACCAGGTTTAAGAGGCAGGATCTGCCCTTAACAAAGCCGAACTGGGTAGGAGCCAGTGTTTGTAGGTCCCCAATATCTTTATTTATGAGGTCCATGATGATCCTTTCCATAGCTTTGCAGACCAAGCTAGTCAGCCTTATGGGGCAATAGGTTCCAGGATCCATTGAGGCACCACCTTTATGGAGAGGGACCACTGTTGCTGTACGCCACTCTTTGGGCACATATCCTGTAGTAAGGCTGAGACTGAACAGTAGTTTTATGTTTGGGTTTAGCTCTTCTTGGAGTTCATGTAGGACGCAGCCCAGGACACCATCTGGTCCCATTGATGCTGTGTTTTTTGCTTTGGAGAGGGCAGCTCTTACCTGAGCATCTGAGATGTCAGGGGGGCAGCACTCTGTTGGGACAGATATTTGCCCTTTTGGTGGGGAGGGGAGGGAGAAGTTTGCGCTGAACCTGTCAGCTAGGATGTTGGCAATGTCTGTGGGTTCGGTGTATTTTTTGTCATTTTGGAATAATTCTGAGCATATCTGGAAATTACTGCCCAGGTTCCTAACATAACTAAAGAAAGCCTTGTGATTATCCTTAGTGTCCTGTGCAATTTTTCTCTCGAAGCTGGCCTTAGACAATTTTATGTGTGCCCGTAGTTTTTTGCTAATACTGATCAGTGATGCCTTTTTGGGATTTTGCTCTATCATTTAGTAGCTTCCTCCTTCTATTGTATAGTTTGTTTATGGCTGGGGTCCACCAGACAGGACGTCTGCCTTTGGAGGATTGGGTCTTGGTTTTATTTGGGATCGCATGATCCATGCATTCCTGAATGTGTTCATAGAATGCGTTTATAAAGGATTCTGCGGTCTGGGCCGTATTTTCCACAGGCCCGGGGGCTTTGAAGGATTCCACCTCAGTTTTTAGGAGTGTGAAATTTGCTTTAGAGAAGTTTTTCACTGTGGTTTTCTGGGCAGGGGGTGGGGTCAGGATGTGAATATCCAGTGAGATTAGTTTATGGTCTGATCTTACCAGCGAGGGATACACTTCTGGTCTGGAGCATAGAGTCCCCATGTTGGTGATGATCAGGTCCAGTATGTTTTCCCATCTTGTGGGAGTGGTAACAAGTTGTTCCATAGCATTTGAGTTTATAAATTCTAGGAACCTTTGGGCTAGGATGTTGGAGCTAGAGTAATGCTCCCAGTCTATGTTTGGGTAGTTGAAGTCGCCCAATATAATGGTGTTTGGAGAGACCTTCACATTTTCCAGTGTTCTCAGGAAGGCTGAGTGGGGTTCCTGGGTTTGGGAGGGTGGTCTGTAGCAGGCTATAAACTGGAAGGCAGTTTTACCCACTGTTAATTGCACATGGATAGTCTCTGATGCTTCGTGCTTTGCCACCAACCTGGAGGTGTGGGTATCTTTGATGAATATCGATACTCCCCCTCCTTTTGTGGTTCGGTCCAAGTTTTGGGGCCGAAAAGCATGGTATGAGATATAACCTGGTAGTGCTGGGGTGCTCTCGGGAGCCCTGAACCAGGTTTCTGTTACTGCACAGAGTGCGTGCATCTTGAGGTTTAGACTTCTGGCACTGAGTAGCATTACTCTTAGTTTCTTATCCCTTGTGACACCTATGGAGGTGGGTTTGTCTTTTGAGCCTTACCTAAAAAAGGCACTATGGGGGTATAGCAAGAGCCTTTACCAATATCCGAAAGCCCAGGGGTGACAGGTGCAAGCCGTCCCTAGCGAAGCATCGTGGCTTGTCGAGCATATCATCCCAAGCTGACAGGCATTGGATCCCCTTTGAATGACACCAGTACTTAAGCCAATTGTTGAAATTGATCATCTTGTCTTCATATTGTGGCATCATTCTTGGTGAGGGTAAGATGCTACTCAAGGTCAGGGTCATACTGGCCTGGGCTACATGCTCAGAGAGCTCCTTTATGTCTCTTTTAATGTAGTCCAGGGAGGTACGTCTCAGGTCATTCACACCAGCATGGACAATGACTGAGTCATATTTGTACTTGCCTTGGAGGGACCCGGTTATGTGGCGGATCCTAGCGCCCGACAGGCTGCTCACCATAACCCTCTCCTTGTTCAGCCTGGCGAGCGGGACGTCAGTGTGCCTGGCGATAGAGTCACCTATTACAAGTGTATCAGGTGTGTTGTTTAGTCTTAAGGGCTGTGACTGTTTGGCACACTGGCTTTGTGAGATATGTGTTGCATGTGTTTTGTTTTGGGGTAGCGGCTGCTTGGGTGTCTGCTTTGGAGGTCTCTGCTGTTTCGGCAGATCTTTATTTAGAGCCTCCGTGTATGTTTTTGTGTGATTATGTGTTTGGTTTGCTGTCGTGGTAGGTCTATGTGAGACTGGAATTGTAGTGAGTGTGGTTTCCTTCTCCTCCTGACTGGTTATGCCAGCACTGACTCTACTGGGCAGAGGCACAGGGAACTAATTTAAGGGGGCAGCGAAAGCCAACACATTCCGGCTAGGCTTATAAATGCCTTCGGGCAGATAGCCTAGTACCTACCTATGAGAAAAGTCCATCTGTCAAAAATCGACCAAGTCTGCATAACCTAACATGAAAGGTATCTAGTCTCCTTTAAGCATCCCAGGTATTCTTCTATATCTCAAAAATCACTGACAGACTATTCAACACAAGGGAACTCTACAATCTAGTCAGGAATTTTCTTTTTTTTTTTTTTTTTTTTTTAAACTGTAGCCAGCATTTATATATTTAAGTTAGGGAATCCAGTAAGATATGCTTTATTTGAGAAACAGGTTTGCAGGATTTCTTAATTTTTATTTACACTTTGTTTACCAGGTTAGCCCCACAAGGTCAACAGCCGCTCTTCAAGGGAGATCCCATGCTGTATTAATATAGACTAGGGCAAATTTGGACAGAGTACGAGGAACTTCCCCTACTCTTCTGGATAAGTGCCATGTGATCTTTTACAGCCACCTGACCTACCACCAACTTGGGCAGTTTAACAGCTCATCTAAAGGACAGAATGCACAAGGTAGCTACATTTTACTCTTATATGGGTGTGCTAACAAGAAACATGCCAAAGTATCAATCATAACTTTAAAGCTTATTATTCTTAAGCCTATGTACCAGTATCAGAGTTAAACATGTAAACATTTCAGACAGTCATAATTAATATAGCGTACAATTAAAACAATTTCTTAAACACATGCCTACAATTAGACTGACTAGGCCTTGTCAGATATAAAGGAATGAGTAAGCCTAGTCAGATATGAAGGTTTTCCATTATCTCAAAGCTGGCTACAAAAGTGCATTCCTAATGTTAAGGTATTCAGTTCAGTTAATGCAGAACTGGTAAGAGAACCAATACATACTGGACATCAGATGTGCCTCCTTAACCAGCAGCAGCCCCTTGTCACATATGTAGAGCAACTGAACTGGCTGACAAGGTACTAACTCTGAGACATCCAAGACCCATACCATGTAGGGTAAGGATCTGAGTAGCAGAACCTCATACATTAACTTCAATGTCTCTGGCGGCCATTGCAGACACCATAACACAGATGTGATGTGAATATGATTAGAAGTTTCTCAATAAAAATCTGTCCCGTGCAGTTTTGTACACGAGGAAGGTAATCAAAGCCACCATCAACAAGCCCTAATTAAAGGCCATTGCAGTAATCCACATGTGAAGACACCACAGCATTGCAAGATCTTTATAAAGAACAGAATGCTCAGCTCTGGCAATGTTTCTCAGATGAACAATGTCTTTGTCTCTCCCTCATTCATGTTCACTCAAACACATACTAGGCAAAAATAAGAATTATTTAAATACAACTTAGCTCACTAAATATATTTATAGCATTTCCCTCAGTTCAGTTCCATTAAGATAATACTGGATGAGCATTTGAATAATAAAGGACAAAAGTCACACTACCAACTATTACTCTCTAATCATGTGACCCATGCTTCTCCTCGTCTCTTGGTTTCCTGCTCTTTGCTTAATGCATACCCTTTTGTGATTTACTGCTTGGATACATATATTATTGCACTGGCAGCTGCATTAGTTTTCTCTTTTGCTTTATATGGGTAATATTTATCAATATCACTAGGACAGAACACAGCATTTTCTTTGAAAAGAGAAAAAAAATCAATAGCTTGTTGAAAGTCCATGGTCATCCAGACATTTCACCACACTGCAGATCTTTGATGTCTTACTGGTACAAAATGCAGTTCCCAGAATGCCTCATAATATTTTGTTAATGGTTCTCTGTCAGAACAGTGTGTAAAACCACTTCCGAATAAGAGATGCTTGTAATCTTCAGCTTTCGTTTACAACTGTTTTAATATAATGGTTTCTGCCTGACAAAGCAACAAAAATGCCACTCAGGTTTTGCTAGGTCTGCCTGGCTTTCATTTATTACTTAGTGTCTTTGCAGATTCATGTCTATGTTAGACATAATTCTTGCCCAAGTAGAACATTTTGAGCTCCCACCTTAGGCCGAAGCAAACAGGCAGATTTTCTTAGCTTTAGAAACCCAGGTGATGAATTTTGTTACAAATGTTTTGGCTGAAAACTTTTTACTATGCCTATATGTTTGTGGAAGACATCTGTTATATTATAATATTACAACACCTACAGCAGTATTTTGATGGTCACTTAGTGTGTGAATGGCTTGCTCCGGTTTCAGAATGTGCCCCTCAACCAGACTTTAAGCAAATGGTCTCCATAAACAGGTTCTGGAATGTCTAACTAAACTATCTAAATCTGCATTTCTTCACAGTACTCTGGTTTAACACTCTGTATTCCACCTAATACTCTCACCTAAAAAGATTCTGACAGTAATTCAACAATTTTTTTCTGGATTACACGCATACAATTCCATCCACAAAATCACAACTGTAAGTCCATTTTTAAAGATGAATTGTGAAATTTTACTTTTAACAGTTAAGTTTCTTTCCAGAAGCCAATTTCATAGGTGCATAGATACTAGGCTAACGATCTGTGAGGATCTTAAGCCCAGCCTTATACTTCCGTGTTAGTTTTTATTCCCTTATATTTTGCATACAAATAACCCAGAGAGGTTCAGAACAAGGCTAGGTTGGGACATTAATTTACTGCCTCTATCCATAAGGGAAATAAGTGCTAAACCACGGGTAAATTTGCAGTTCCTCAGCCCTTCATCCAAATTACGTTTGAATGGAGTAAGAGTAGTTCTTTGCTTTATATGGAGTGGAAGACAGTCCTGTGCAAGAGACTATATCCCTCCATGTTCCATTTGTGTTGCAAAAAACACCAAGATCCCGTGGGTGGCTGTTCATGCTTGGGCTGCATTCCCATTGGACTTGCAAATGTATAACAGGGCTGACGGGGTATGTTGAGGCTTTATACATGAGGCAGACATTGCTTCTTAGTAGCCTGTATGAGAGAGAGAAGAGGGACAAGGCTTTGAGATGGTCTGCATAATTTATGCAACTTTGACTCTTGATTTTTTTTTTTTTTTAATATATATTGAGAAAACATTGTGGCTACTCCATTTGAGGCAAGTGTTTGGACAGGCTTCAGATGGGGCATTACATTCAATGATCAGCATGTTGAGGACCGAGCACAGTGGAATGACTACATGCTGGACATGAATGCCATACTTTAGATACAAGCTGGGCAATGAAAAAGAGCTTCCTTACAAGAGTGGACATGTGGTGATCAAAAGACAATTCATTGTTGGCATAGCTTCTCAGATACCAGACTACAGAATCAACAATCGGGTGAGTTGTCAATGTGCCAGTTTACAAGGGACGTCCTGCTTGCTGAAGGATCCGATTCTTGGCATTTAGTTTTAGTCCATGGTTTTGTCATCATCTATTTGAGGGATTTTGCTGTCCTCTGAGGAGTTTATGACACGGCATTTACAGCTACCTGCAAACTTGGTCAGCTATAAACCCTTAAAATGTACTTTGAACTATAAGAAGTAAATGCCAAAGAGGAGTACCCCAAGGACTGAACCCAGGGTCATGCAGTTTGTGACTCAAATTTTGCAGGAGGTAAAGCCACTCATCCTAATTTCCTGGGTTCTATTTGTGAGCCAGTTTACTGTCTGACAAGTTGCATAGGGTTTATCTATGATGCACTAGTGTGGGATGGTGTTGAATGCCTTTGCAAGGTTTAGATATGAGGTGGGTACTGAACTGCCATCATCCATAGCTTCAGTAACCTTTAAGGAAGTCAACCAGGTCAAGTAGGCAGGATCTGCCCTTGATGAATCCAAACTGGCTTGCTCAAGAGTATGTAGATTACCCATATCCTAATTTATGAATTCCATAACGATCCTATCCATAGTCTTACAGATGGGGCTAGTAAGGCATATGGGTTTATAATTACAGTCATCTGCTGATGTTCCACCTTTGTGCAAGAGGATGACTGTTGTTGTCCTCCATTCATCCAGCATGATTTGCTTGGATGCTGATATTGAATAACCTCTGTAGGAGGTCCGACATATTTCAGGCTGAGCAATAGGCAGCAGCATTAATTTATTCAGCCCTATAAAAGTAGTATTCTTGGCCTTGGATAGTGATTTGAGGACTTGTTCTTGGGAGATTGGGGGATGGGGTGGAAGTATGGGGTGTAGGTGCGGGCATGTGATTTGTGAATACAGGTGGGGGGGGGTTGAACTAAATGTGTTCCTTAGTAGACTGGTTATGCCCTACAGATTGCTTGCATTTTTTCCATAGTATGAATTACAATTACTCTGAATTACCACCATTTCCTGTGTCCCTATACCTTTTGATTTGACAATTTTTTAATCTAAGCCTAGTTCTAATATATTCCTTATGGTCACATCCATTACTATTTCTACTACTGCTTTTAATGACCAACGCTCTAGTTTGGAAGTGCTACAGCATGCATTACCCAAAATGTCTATTTAAGTGGTTCTTTTAGTGGTTAAGTTTATCAAAAATTTAGCAAGTAAAGGGCATAAAACTATAGTAGAAGACATCTGTCATACCACCAGGAATACAGTGTTGAAGGGACATGGTATCTTTCAGTGTCTCTCGGAACCAGGGATTAACAGCCTAGGTTCTAGAGGGTCAGTCTGTAGAGAGTGAGAAGGAAAATTCAAAGACCACTGTAATTCCTTGGTATAACATAGATTAGAACATAACTACTTGCCATGGAGTGGACCACAGCAGATGCCAAAGATTAGTGCGGACTAAACAGTGCCGGGGGGTCACCAGCATACACCCAGAATGATCATGATATATGGCAGCAAGATGGAGCACATTCACCGATTTCAATGAACACTTGCAGCTCAGGAGGACAAGGGGATGGATTAGGGCAGGAAATATCACTGTGGGCATGCCTATCTTCCTGAACATTCACTTTATAGTTATACCTTTAAGTTTACAAAATATCTGCACCAATTGATTTGCCTTTCTTTTTAAATGACAAAAAAGCACAGACATCAGGTATTTAGACTGCTTATCTGTATTTTTGAAATGATGAACATCATTCAGCTGATTAAAAGACTAATGTGACCGAAATGTTGGCACTTTCATTCTACTGATTATGTTAGACAGCAGTATGCAAGCTCAGGTGTCTGAGCACACTGTTCTGATATGCCATCCAACAAGGAAATAAATCATTCTTCATTCAATCCAACAAATCAAAATGAGAATTCTGCACTGCACTACAGATTTGTTTTATGCAAGGGCAGAGCCCACACCTTCCTGTGCTGGGGTGGGTGGGCTCCCTGCAACTCATATGCAATTAATTCCACGGCAAATTGTGTTTCTCTTCAAATTAATTACAGACAAAGACCATACTGGTTTTATAAATGTATATAAATCTGTAGTATGATCGGTGCTTGAATAGAGTGTTCCCTTCTATGTGTATAAGCAGACAGATCTAAACATGTCAGAAAAAATGAGAGAGTCTTCTGTTGCAAATGTCTGGCTAAATTAAACATATTTAGTATTAACTAGTCTAATTAGGAATGACTTATGATTTGCATTCAGAACATGGAACCTTTTAGTCAGTACCAACTATATAACACAACGGGGACCATTTATAGGTCCATTCACTTAAAATGATGGTCTTACTAGAGACAGGTTTGTGATGCAACTAATATGTACAGTGTGAAGTAAAAGAAATGCTGCATGTTTACTTTTTGTTCGTCTCTTTTTAGATGATTGGATATGCCCTAGAAGGTTCACTTATAACAAAAGGGAGTGCTTCTAAATACATTTTGGACCTGAATACCACTGTAGGTCTAATAGGAAATCAACGAAAACAAGTCTTTACAATAAAACTGCCATTTTCTCCTAATTTGACTTGCTACATTTAGTTTGCCTTAGTGATTCATATGACCTTCCTCGCATGCTATGCTAATGATATGGGTCTATGCATCTTGAAAATAAGAATAAAAGCTTTTATAGGAGTTCTGGTTTGGAATGCACAATCATTAACTGCAACCATATATGTATGAAACTAATTTCCTGATGTTCACAGCAGACCTAAATCTGGTAATTTTGAGGATAATGTGTAAATCTTAAAATATGTTCTTAGGCTGTATCTTATGAAACTTTTGGTGCAATGCCTCTGAGGCCTCTCTGTATTACTTGTTTGAATGGTATGAACCCACATTCTCGTAAAATTTATTCAGTATTTTTATAATACATATATTTCATGTCTTCTCCTCTTTTGTATTAATTACTAAATGAAACAATATGTATCTATGTAACATGTATGTAACTTACTGTCAATGTGGAGCTTTTCTCCCCGGGCCTCCACTGAAAATGGACATGTAACCAGTCGGACCATCCCGGTCAACAAATGTAAAATAAAATAAATAAATAAAAATAAACAGTACGTAGACACCTTGTGTCTATCCATCCATTACACCATTTTTACAACTAAGGTTGAAGTGTCACATCAAAAAATAATCATATACAAGCAATGTTTATACTACCAAATGGCTAGCCCTACCACAGCTATTCCTGCATACCTCATATGCTTCTATGGCCAGTTTAGTGTCCAGTCTACCTACTGTATGTATATATGTAATGTGGGAGGAAACAAGACCACTTTGAGAAAGCCCACAAAAACAAGGGAGCACATTTAGACTTTGCAAAGAAGGCACCCCAGCCAATAATCAAACTGAAGAGTATCTTGCCGTAAGGCAACAATCAACTGCACCACTGTGCTATGCAAAAGAAGCCTTACATATACTTTGGAATTCCAGAATGGCCTCCACCATTGTTGCCATTTTTCCATTCTACCTATTCCCATTTCCTGTAAGCCATCTTATATTCTTAATACCCAAAACTGCTTCAAATGAGAACCATAGAAACTTCCTTCTCCTGTTCCCAGCTGTCTGCATCATTATTACCACATCCTGTGTTGATTCTTTTCACAGTTGCCCCCTTCTAGTCTCTCAGTTCCTGTTTCAGTCTTCTGTTCATCTCCTTGTAGCCCACCCACCAAAGCTACACGCGAGTAATCCAAGCTTTTCTTCTGACCTTCTATCATGAATCAGGCTGCTGCATCGTTAGTGTTGCTTTACCTCCACCTCTTTGATGCCTTCTCCTTTGCACAGAATTAGGTCCAGCAGGTTCACTTTTCTGCTTGGTTCAGTTATCATCTAATGAAGCATCAATGACTTCATCAGCTCTTCCTCTCTGGCTACCAAGAGCAAAGCAAATAAGAGTAGCATTGCTGGAAGTGAATTTATCTTCAAGTCTTGGTGAGTACCTTCATGAGCTGGGCCCTGTTTTTACAAACTCTCACCAAGATGACAATGAAATATAGACTATTTTATATAGCATACATCATGGCCAGATACATGGTCAGAAGTAGGTTAAAACAATGAAAAAAGACAGTTGGGTACACAAGTCACAGGATAAAAAAGTACCAATCCTAGTAGGTGCACTGGTGCCAGGATTGGAAAAAAATGACAGTGCAAAATTCTTAAGACAGAGAAACATTCCTACAATCTGGTTAGGCCAGGCTTAGGAGTAGGATGGCCCCAATGTTGTAGGAAGAGTTAGTAGTCCACAAAAAAACACAAGCTGACAGGTCAAATAAAAGAACCATAAAAATGAGAGTGGACTATTGAGGATAAGAAAGAAATTATGCATTGTTACTATTATGCAATAAGCAGAGAATTTCCAGATAGAAGATATTAAAAAGACACAGAAATTAGAGGACAGAAAAACACTTGCACAAAAAAAAAAACTCTCAAAAGCTTCAAATGCAAATGTGTTCATTAATACAATAGATTCATGAAAAACATTATACAGACCAGGAAACTTTATGTCGTTTGGAAAAAGAAGTGTCTGAGGAAGTGTGAAAATATAAAGAACAAAATCTAGAGATTTTTGAAAGGTACAAAAAAGAAACATTGACATGGGAAAGAAAGAAATCTAATAGGCTACAATATTTATGCAAATGAGAAAGCCAAACTAATCAATAAAAAAGCAGCTTCACAGATTTGAAGAGAAGTACAAGCAGAGACACCCAGATACGGAAAATTTCACAATACTAAAAAAAGATCACAGAGGGGTACTGTACAACAGAAGATTAGCAAAGCAGTAGTTAAACAGTAGCTGAAGTTACTGAATACCTGCAAAGTGAAGGGTTCAGTGTTGAAAATCCAACTCTGGTAACATTACAGTATAATGGAACAATGAGTTCCCAAAGTAAGGAGCAACAGGTGGATCGGGAGGCATCTGAAGAAATACGGACATGGGAAAGAAAAAGATTTAATATGGTGCAATATTTATTCAAAGGAAAAAGCAAAACTACTCGGTACAAAAAAAGCAGCACCAAAGATATTTGGAGTAAAACCGGCAAAGGCATCTGGATATGGAAAATTTCACAATGCAAAAAAATAAGAAAACAAAGGGGTAAAGCAGAAAAATGGTTAGCAGCGGAGAATTTAAAGAAATAGAAAACAAAGTTATGGACTACCTGCAAAGTGAAGGATTTGGTGTTGAAAATCTAACTCTGGTTAGAGTTGTATATGATGCACTACACATTTATCAATTACATTACAGTGACAGTGACAAAGTGACAAACTACTTTGCAGGTAAGCCATGACAAAGGACATATTATCCCAGGATAAAAACTCAAAGGTAGGGATATTCCGGGGTGACATTTCCAGTGCTGCTCTTTTGTCTTGCCCTTAACCCATTAAGCTTTCTACTTAACAGATTATGTCATGGTTACAATCTGACTCCTAGAAAACCTCTAAGTATAAAGACTTTTCTTTTTGTGGATGATTTGAAACTGTATAACTCATCATCATAAGAAGAGAAAGCACAACTTCAAGTGGTCAAAACTTTCTCAGATGATATAAGAATGTCATTTGGTCTTGATAAATGTGCAAAAGCGGCCTTTATAGCAGGAAAGCTGTAGCACCAAGAAAATATCAGTCTGGGACAGGAATGTGATATAAAGGAACTTGAGTTGGGGGGGTGGGGGTTTATATAAATATTTGGGAATTGATGAAGAATCGACAATAAAACATGAACAAATGCAAACAAAACTTGGTAAGGAATATTTTAGAAGACAAAGTCTAAGATTTATACCTTTGCTCTTCCTATTCTAACTCAGTTTTGGAGTGACTGGCTCCAAAACGTATTGGACAAGTTGGACAGGAAAACAAGAAAAGTGATTTATAAAAATCAGTGTATACCAAGATTATATATTCTCCATTCTAAAGGAGGTATTGGCCTTCTTGAACCTGATTACATTTATAGAGCTACAATCATAGGACTGCACTCATATCTGCTGACCTCACAAGATCCAACAGTGAAAATTTTAAAATAGGAGTACAAGTCTAAAATTACTTCCCTGATTAATTTAGCAGAAGCATATTGAAGTCAATTGGTAAGAGAAATCAAACCAGAAGTAGACAAAGATCAGGGGGCAACTGAAGAAGCCAAAAAACTAGGAATATAAGGCAAAGGATGAAATGAGAAGGCAAGGAATATAGAAAAGGCATAAATATAATTGAAAGCACAGAAAAGCACAGAAAAGCCCTGAAGCAGCCTCATGTCAATCAGGATCTGAAGCAAGAATGGTTGAAGGGAGGTGAATTTAAACTAAAAGATGAAAGGTTAACACTGGCAACCCAGAATAGTGGACAAGTACATAGTGGTTTAAGTCCATTGAACATGTGAGAGGTTTTGTAAAACAGAATTGGAAGAAGTCACAACTTGCAACTAGTTGTGATACACTAATGGTAGAGGGCCTGTATACGGAGGGCCTGTATACTGAAAGACAATGTGGTAAGACTGCTGCACTAGGGATTATACAAACATCACAGTTTTGAATTAGCTGAGAAGCATAAGAGATATGAGCCAAAAAGCATTACAGGGAACGATAAAGTTTATATCACATGGAATCACCCATTACCAACAGATCAAAAAAAAGATGCAGCCGGGGGAAAAAAAAAAAAACAGACATAGTGGTCCATGAAAAGACAAAAGTAGCACTATTGAAATCACTACACCCAGTGATTACAGTGTCTTACATACAGAGAGAGACAAAGTCATAAAATACCAGGATTCGCAGGCAGAAGCAAGGGCAATGTGAAAGAAAGATACCCAGACAGTTTCAATAGTAGCAGTAGCAATGGGTCTCTTAAAAACAGAATTTACAGTCTTATTTAGATATGCTACTGATAGGTGCAACTCCGTATGAATTGCAAAAGGAGTCATTTCTGGGTACATTGCAGGTGCTGTGAGGAGTGCTTTTGGCTAACATCAAAGACTGAAACAATACTTATTTCATGAACTTTAATCATACTTTGACTTAGGGATTGAGTTCATTCCCATTATGGTATTAGAACCCCAAAATACTTGGAGAAATGAATCCACCATAAATGCCACAAATCTCCTGGTGTGAACTAGGATAATTAAGATTAAAGTCCCCATTATTATCCTCTTCAGCAGCTTTCACCAGCTCTAATTACACTCAATGTCTTCTCTGGGGCATTCAACAGCCTGTAGGAGGAGGGGAGAAAAAAGCATTGCATCTTCCCTACGATTCACTTTGATCTACAGGAAGTCCATCTCCCCTCACACTTTTCACCAAAATCAAGAAATTCCCCACCTTCCACTAATTCTGTCTTGTGCCCTTCATTCAGACTCTCATCCCTCATATTTAAATCTCAGTTATGTCCCTTCTAAACAATGTGAATACTACAACCATTTCTTGACTGCTATAGTTACCATCGCCTTCTTAGACTCCTCTGACTACAAAGTAGCCCTCTGTACCTTCCAATTCCATTTGTCTTAAGGGTTCCTTTTTCACTAGGCCCTCATCTGTCTCTTTTCACCATTACTATCCCCTTTCCTGAGCTCTTTTTTCTACCCGATAATATTCATTATAACTACTTGTCCCTCCACCTGATAACTTGGTTTAGACAATATCCTGACATGCCTTTTTTATCACCTGGACTTTTAACCTTTAATTAATCTTGGCTAATTTTGTAGCCCGGCTGACTGACCCCACTCACTGTTGCACTAGAAAGGACGTGTCTACCCACATGAACCACAATGCTTGGGCATACCCTACCACATATGAAAACTTTAGTAGTTTCTAAGCCTGCATCATCTACCATGTTTTGGTGTCATCTTCAACTACACTGTGCTAAATAATACCTATCTGTTAATAACCAGGTAGGCCCACTGTGCAGAGTTTCTCTTCAGGGACAACCTGGGAGCAATGTCTAGTTAAGGTCATAGCAGTCAAATAAGGGCCGAGGGAATAAAACCCTGTACCATAGTTATTACAGCTTGCAACCTTAATCTTCTACACCAGCTACCTGATAACAGCTCCTCTGCTCCCCGTATTTAATGTTCTTGGTGATATAGCTCCCGATCACATGATCCCAGGCTTTGTCATGGCCACACTATGTAGGCATATGCATCTCCTATCAACTATTCACTCTGTGCTCCCTACAAGGTGGGCTGCCTATAGTGCCCTCTGCATTGGAATATCTTTTGAACCACATTTTGCATGCTATACCAGAATTTCATTGAGATATTTTTTTCTTTAAGTTTCTCTACCCTTACCAATGAGTGAAATTTTCTGTATACCTTTCTCTAAATATTAATGCCTTTGAGTTTATCAAACATTTCAGTTGGTTACATGCTTTATACTGATGAAGCTCCATTCAAGTCTATCTTGACTACATTGGCCTCAATTAGATAGTCACAAACCAAATTTCACTTATGCTTCCTCCTTGTTCCTATCCACAATTCTTCGCCGTTTCTTCCTCTTTGAAGCTCTAGGAAGCTTTGAATACAGCATTTCTAGAAGGGGGGCTTTGAATACAGCATTTCTAGAAGGGGGGCTTTGAATACAGCATTTATAGAAGGGGGGCTTTGAATACAGCATTTATAGAAGGGGGGGTGAACTGAAACATGCAATGCTTAACCAGCAAGATGTATATTATCAATAGTGTCAGGCACCTAGCATGACAAGCAGATCTCTCAAACGTCCCCATTTTAGAGAACAGTCCTATTTGCAGGCCTCATTTCCCCCTTCACACAGTTATCGGAATCCCCCTTATCTTGTCTGATTTTTAAAGCTGACTAGTTACACAGAAAACCTCACTTCAAGACAAACATACTAGTGACAATAATTTAAAGAAAGAGGACAAACATTTTACAACTCCTTTTTTCTGAAGCAAAAAGAAAAGGTACAGTTTTGCAACAGTTGAAAGTCTATACATTTTATACACACTTTTATAATGTGTTCATATTTTTCTATCATTTCTGTCATTCTCTCTCTAAAGAACCTGTGTTCCTAACTACTGAAAGTGCAAAGAGTTGTGAGCTATTTGGTATTCAAATATTATGCTTATTAGATGTCCAGATATTTAGCTGGATGCGCCCATTTTAAAAATGCCTTTGTTACTATTTTCAGCATCTGCAGGTTGAGAGGTATAACCAGGATTTGCTTTATTCTTATTAGTATGATAATTCCATCAGTAAAAGGTCTGAAAACCAAATTGGTTCTCTGTTTATTGGCATTTGATTACCAGGAAAGTTCGACTGGATAGGAGCCAATTTTCAGAGGCGGCCTGCTGAGAAAAGCTCCAAAGCATTACAAAACATTTTAAGAACAATTTTACAATCTTCAAAAATAATACAAAAATGTTGCGGTTAATAATTCTGAACACTACAGAAAAATCAAATGAAAAACGGCACAGTCTGCTTATTTTTCTCATGACAGGCTTCCAGGAAAGGTATTTCGAACAGTGGCAAACTACGCTGTGATGTTAATCTAACAGGGAGCTATCAAAATAGCTTGTCCCGATTAATATTGGGTTAGTGCTATCCCCACATGGTGGGCACAATGGTTAACGTGCCCCCTTCCACTCCTGCCAAATGGCAAAGTTACCCTGCAAGATTTCCCACTTTTCACACACTTGCACTTGACTATTACAGGCTCTACATATTACAAATGATGTATAAAAAAAGAATGACAACCATTTCCTGTTGTTTTTATTAAATCATCCGGTCTCTTTGGCCAGAGAACCAGTGAGAAACAAGATCTTAATTCAACATGCACTTCCAATTTCTTCCATTAAGCCATTTATGGTAACAAGCAGTAAACTTTAAACATAAACATGTTTTACTTCAAGAGGAATTGTTTTAATATTGATAATATCTCTAATGTTACTTTTAGCCCTACAGACGACCAGCTTTACCTTGCAAGTCCATGGTCCACCCAAACATCTGTAAAGCATTATTTTCTATAATTTGTCTTAATCCCTAGCCAGTTTGTTGCCTTTTCTACCATCAGTTCTACACAATGAATCTACCCAAGGATATGCTACATCCACATAATACATTCCCCTTTCTTCTTTTCAAAAGCTGAACATTCTCGGTGACCTGAGCTTTCCCATATGCTCTGCATCTTCCATTCCTCTTACTGTACTGCCAACCCTCCACTTCAAAGAAGAAACCAATTCCACATCATGGTATGATGTCCACAAACAATATTTCAGAAACTACTTCAAGTACTGTAATCAAAGGGAGGATGGCACCTGTAGTTTGAGACATTTGCTGTTGTGATGGCCTTGAAAAAAGTGCAGCATGACTCTGCTCGAGGCACATCATAAGCAGATTCTATTCCTCTCTCACAGGGGTGCTTCGCTTAACACAGTTATCCTTTGATCATACCAGCCGCACCTATCTGATCATGCTATCAGACACATCAGGTTACAGGCGAGACTGCTTAAAAAGAGCACATAGTCTGCTCATTTCAATGAAAAAATTGATCTTGGTATCTAGACCAGTGTAGTGTCTGACATGAACATGCTAGCTCTAGAACACTATACCATACAACTAGTCAATGATTTCTCAGTGGACAGTTCCCTATTGCCACTCTGTCCCCTAAAGTGATCCAATTCCATATTTGCCAGCTTCAGTCCCAATCTACACACTTTACTTTTCCCAAACTCTTTTGAAATGGTGTCAAAAGACTTGAAGTTAACATTCATACAACTAACAGCTTCCCTCATGAAACTCCTTTGTGTATATATCATTAAATACTCTCCTTACCTCATTCTAGTTATATGTATGCATCAAAAATACTCTTATCTTGTTCTAGCTGTGTGTACACATCATAAAGTACTCACCTAACCTCATTCGAGCTGTGTATATACATCATAAAATACTTTCCTTACCTCATTCTAGCCATGTTTGCCATCCTTACTCACTATACCTTTGTAGCTCCATATAAAGGTGCTCACTCTAATTTACTTCTTTATTACTGCACCCCAGCGTACTTCCTCTACTCAGTATTCCTGGTCAGTGAGCTACCAGAAAGAAGGCCTATCCTCATGCCATCACATGCATCTTATAGTTAGGTAGTTTCATCCTAAGTATCTTTCTCAGTCCTGCCCTAAAGATTTGCTCCCTTTAGGTTCATAGGTGCATCATGCATCCCAAATCTCTGACAAGTTCTGACACCCTTGATAAGTGTAAGCATGGGCCTGGGAGATGAACCATTTACAGATTACCTTTTTGCATTAGATACATAGGTGCCAAACCAGGGATGAATTTCTGGTTTCCCATCCAATTATCCAAGTTGCACTTTAATTGGGTGAGGGAGGAACTCTGCTTCACATAGATGGGGAGCCTGTTCCATAGATGGGGTAGTCTCTGGGATACATACCCGTCTCTCCAGCAGGTCCCATTTATATCACAGGCAAGGTTTAAGTCTTCTGGTGAGGTAATTCTGGTACGGTTTTTGTGGATATGCAGGAGGTCCATCAGTGTAGTGTCTGACAATGCCCTATATGCCAGGCATAGATCTCCCCTAAAAGCTTGCAGGAGACAGTATACAGGGAGAGGGCCTTGAGGCCTGTATTCTTTTAGTGAGGAACCTCTGTGGACGTTCATGCCTCCATTCCTCTTCCTCTATTCTGGTGAAGCCCAAGCCAAGGGTATTAGTTTATATCATTGACAGCATTGCCTTCTGGATGAATTAGACTTCGGGTCATATTTTATACAATTTCTTCTACCTTAAGACTGGCAGAGAGAACCTCAGATTTTTCCACTGGAACACAGAACATTAAGGTTCACTCTCACAATAGCACTCCTCTCCTTTTATTTCCTCAGTCTGTTATCATCAGTCATTCGTCTGCTTGACAGTTTGCACATTGCAACCAGCCACAAGATTTCTCCAGCCTTTGCCTTCACTGGTAAGGGGAACAACGACTTCAATCCTTGTATCTTATCCTTTAGGTTTTCTACTCTACATATTGTCTCATTGTTCATAAAACTTCTAATACTACTTTTACCTTCCCTGTCCTTCCCAAATATAAGGAATAAACGTAACAAGAGTAATTTCTATTCATTGGTTCCAATATTGCTGCAACAAAATGCTTTTTTCAAAAAAAAAATATGGAAAGGAAAAGGTGACTGCATATAGCAGACTCATGTTATTACTTACACAGGCTCTAAGCAATGAAAAGCACCACTCAGTGCTCTCCCTTCCGACTACCCAGTAACCCCTTTACAACTGATCTCTTCCTACTTCAGATGGTCTTTTCGCATTAGTAATATTTTCCCATTTTCTTTGCTTTTCTATTGTTGACATTTCATTTCTACCTTCTCCTTCATCTGTCATGCTTTCTCAATGTCCATTTTTCAGTGTCTGCTTACCCTTCCACCCACAGGTGTAACCCCATTTCTCTCTCTCCAAATCCAGGCTGTATATGGAAGTTGGAAAACCACAGCAGAAAGTCCCCTTTTACTTCCTTAATTTATGGTATCCTGCATTGTATTCAATACATTTTGTTAATATATTTATTTATACATGTTTTTGCTATATTTTCCAGAATTTTAAAAATCTGAGGACACACTTAAGCTTTGGTGTCTTACTGCTGCAATTCTGATACTAGTGGACTTATTCCCTTAGAAACCTGGCTTACCTCAGAGCTCCTAACTAAATCCCAACAGCGAAACATACTCATATTCCTTACTGTCACTCGCCCAGTCAGGATAAAACAGACAAGTCTTTGTGGGTTCTGTTCAAGCAGCTTTATTATGTACAAACACATCAGGATTGAGACTTAACTTTAATTCAGATAAACTTGTAGACTAGCTATTACACTCACACATGCTCACTCTCTGGCTGTACTCCACAAATGGCACTGAAGCTAGCACTTACTTGCTATTTATATGGATGTTCCATCATTGAAATGCTTCTTAAAGATACAACACACACACACTATTCTACACTTACCAAAACACACAACCTGAATAGAGCTGCCTTCACTGTTATCCCCCTTAAACACAAAAATGGAAATTGTCTCGCACACAAAACTATTAGGAGTCATTATAGTTCAAAACTAAAATTTAACTTGTATATACATCAAATCATCAAAAAGACCACCGGAAACTCAGGACACTTTATAAAATGAAACACTTTCACACACAGCTTAAAAAAATTCACATCTAGGCAACTGCCTTCCTCTTAGCACCCCTACTATATGACTATCTTGACAAATCTACAGACCACATGTACATCTGAACTAGAGCAATGCTACAATAAAATTGCAAGGTTTGCAACAAGTCTGCATTATAGTTCACAGCACTGCATTCCCCTAAAACCACCAAACTGGCTTGAATTGCCATTATCTCAGCTAATCGTGTCCCATTATTTAATACACAATCCACAGAAATGCCCAAACCTGACAAGAATCACTCAGCATTTTGCACGATCAAGACAACTAGGTTCATGAGAAACATTTTTTCTTAATGTTCACAAGTCGGTAGGAGATGCCTATACTCAAATTACATCACTAAAATACAGAATTCAATCAGACTCACTGAGGTTAACTAATAATTTTTCTCGCCTTCAAAACTCACCTTAAGATATACCTATCAGATTGTTGGCTTTGCTGTTGCTCAATCCCTGGGAAACCTATCACAACTCATTTCTGACTGATGTAAACTAAATTGGCATATTTCAACTCAAATGACTACCAAACTAACTGTAAATACCCCTACCCCATCTCCAGTATCAATGCACAATTCTACTTTTACTTGCTAATTTAACAACTTCTGCCCCTCACCATTCACTAACTCAGACCTGCGTAACCTAAAACTCAGAGCTGAATCATGGTCAGATGAGGCCCTAGGCATGGTTAATGCACCAGGCCCACCTGCAGCTATTCTTGTATCCCATTACATGGCTCTCAAAAATTACCATAAACACTGTTCAAACCTGTCAATGTGCACACTATTTTATTCTTTACTTTTACAGTTATCAGAGTGACACTGATGGCAGTTTGTTAAACAAAAGTCTTGCATTGAAAGCAGATGTAGCACAAGCAACAGTAATACCTCCCTTCCCTTGAAACTCTCAATCACTGAAAATGCACCAAAACTCTCAGTCTCTGAAAATGTACCAGAACTCTTAGTCACTGAAAATGCATATGGCCAGTGATGGATTATATATACATTTATATCCACAGACAAATCACTAACCCTGCAACTACAGCTACATTGACTGCATCCTTCTCAGTTGTCTGTGTCAAAAATGAATAACTAGTAATGACCAAACTTACACATTTCAAATTTTTTTCACACAAATACAGAGTAGCCAAAATATTCCAACTTAAATTCTTACACACACACACGTACACTAGTCCTGCACAGCCAGATTAAAGACGGTTTAAAAATTACCAAAGAAGAGCATATATGGTACATTTTATTTTACATTTGTTGATCTGGATAGTCCGACTGGATGCATGTCCATTTTCAGTGGAGGCCCGGGGAGAAAAGCTCCAAGGGTAAGCAGATACAGCATTACATAATACCAACATTACATATTACAAACAGGCGATTTACAGAGATTACATAAATAAGCAAGTTAAACAAGTTCCACAGGTTAGAGTTAATCCCGAGCGTAATTCACGATTAAATTAAATTACACAGTAAGCTGGTTAACAGATTTTTACACATTCTAGAGTTAGCCAGGCTTGATACATTGACATAGCCAGTTAAGTGACAAATGTTGTTTGAGTCTAGTTTTAAATTGACCTAAGGTGGAAAGTAAGGTAATATCAGCTGGAAGAGAGTTCCAGGATCTACTTACAGAGTTTGCAAAGAGAGAGTCACCGGCTGTGTTATTAATTTTGCTAGTCTGAATTAGTAGTTTGTTAGAGGATCGGAGCGGTCTAGGATTGTTATAGGGGGTGATAATATTTTTAAGTGCAGGAGTATTGTCCAGATTATAGAGGATTTTATAGGCCATAATCAGTTGGTTATACTGTATTAGGCTGGGTAGTTCAAGCCACCCAAGCTGATTTAGATTGATAAAATGATGTGTCCTAAAAGGCAGCCCAGTGGCAAACCTGGAAATGTGGTTGTAGCAAATTGAGAGTTTGTTAAGGACAGTCTTGTTTAAATTCGAGAGTAGAGGGGATATATACAGAAGGATTGAAAGAAGGTGAGAGAGCACTATGGCAATTTTAGCTGGAGGAGTTAGGAAGGCTTTTATTCTGTAAAGTGACCCTAGTTTTTTATTGATGGTTTTGATAGTTTGGTTAACATGTAGGTCGAATTTTAAATTATCTATGATGACACCTAATAGTTTTTGTAGAGGGGTCAGGGGAGATTATTGTGCCATAATTTGAATTTATGGTAAAGGTGAAAGCGGTAGACCTACGTGTTGGTGAAAATAACACCATTTTAGTTTTTTGGGGATTTAGGATCAGACTACGTTCAGAAAACCAGTTTTCTATTGTTTAAAGGTGGTCTGGGTAGCTGACCATAACTCTATTGGAGATGTGGCCGAGCAAATCAGAGTAGAGTCATCAGCATATTGGATACAGCTGACTTTTGGGATGACAGTATAAAGGTCGTTAATGAAGATGGAGAACAGCAAGGGCCTTAGTACAGAGCCTTGTGGTACTCCAAGGGTGTTGGGTAGAAGGTTAGAGAGTTTGTTCTGCCAGAGGACAGCCTGCTGTCAACCATTCACGCAGGATTGAAACCACTGAAGGGCTCTAGTATCT
The DNA here is from genome assembly GCF_019279795.1 of Protopterus annectens. Taxonomy (NCBI): domain Eukaryota; kingdom Metazoa; phylum Chordata; order Ceratodontiformes; family Protopteridae; genus Protopterus; species Protopterus annectens. The sequence continues at coordinate 521,388,705 of NC_056747.1, read as the reverse complement.
AGACAGAATGTTTGCAGGGTGTGGATTAAAAGTTGGTGATCAACCATATCGTATGCCTTGGAAAGATCCAAGAAGAGGGCTGAGGATATATAATTATTGTTGCGATTATGGTTTATAGTGTTGGTAAAGGCTAGGAGGGCTGAAGTAGTGCTGTGATGAGGACGGAAGCCATGCTTAGTGTCTGCCATAAGGTGATTCTGGATTAGGTGGTGCATGAGTTGTCTATGAATACATTTTTCCATAATCTTTGCAAGTGGAGAGAGTATAGCTATTGGCCTATAATTGGAGAATTCAGTAGAGCTGCCTCCTTTGTGAAGTGGGATTACATAGGATATTTTCCAGATGGTGGGAATTTTAGCTTCTACTATGGTTTGATTGATTAGTATTGAGACTGGGTAGGCAATAGCATCACCTGATTTTTGTAAGTACTCGGCAGGGAGTTGATCAGCAGAATGTGTAGTGGGTTTTAATTTTTTGATCAAGGTACGGATAAGTGAAGTGGCGACTGGTTGGAAGCTGAATGCAAAGCTGAATGCGAGTAGGTTTCTAGGTGTGCTACTTTTAGGACCAGGGGAGCTATGAGGTAGTTGGCTAGCTAGGGCTTGAATTGTCTCAGTAAAGAATCTGTTAAAATTGTCAGAAACATCTTCAGGGGTTTTATCAATAGTAGTAGCAGGGATTGGGGTTGAAGTTTGTCCAGGATGTAGTAGATTATTTAAACCTGCCCAAAACTTCTGAGGGTTATTTTGATTTACTGTCTGTAAATTACAGTAGTATTGTTTTTTGTCTTGTAAAATGGATTTTGTAGTTTCGTTCCTGGATTGCCTGTATTTAATGTGATCTTGGGGGGTCTTTAGAAGAACGCCGTAAAGGCCATGCTTTGTTTCTAAGGGTAATTTTGAGTTTAGACTCTTTAGAAAGCCATGATGCAGTTTTTGCCTTTGTTCTCTTTGAACGAACAGGTGCATGCAAATCAAGGATCTCAAGGAATTTGTTGTTAAAGTATGCTACTGCTTCCTCTAAGGGGAAGTGTTTTAGAATAGACCAATTACATGAGTTTAGTTCTTGTTGGAATTTGGCAAGGTCAAAATTTTTATTGTTTCTAACCTTTCTGAGTAAGGGTTGTTGGGAATTAATGGCTTTGTACTTAATTACATATGTGAGAAAGTGATCACTTAGGCCATCAGGGAGGGTACCATGCTTTCTTTTTGGTTGGGTTTACCTATCCTGGTAGGGGTGGATATGATTTGTGTAAATGCATGCAGGTTAATATGGGTGGTTGGGGATTCTGAGGAACAGGTGCCCCAGTCTATGTTAAAGTCTCCAAGAAGTAGGATTTCTTGGGGGTAGTGACAGGATAGCCAGTGCAGGATATCTTCAAGTGTAGATATATTGTTACCTGAGAGAATGTACATACAGATGATATTAATGCATTTATTTTTATTAAGTTGCAATTTGGTGGCAAGAATCTCTGAGTTATTAATCGAAGGTGGTTGTATTACATCTATGGTGACATTCAACTCAGATTTATAGAGTACAGCTACCCCCACCCCACTCCTTCCTTGAAGCACGATCCAGACTGTGTATGTTGTACCCAGGTGGTAGCACTTCATTGTCTGTAGTGTTAGGTTTTAACCAGGTTTCAGATAAACAGAGAATCTCAGGGGAGTGGATATCCAGAAGTACATGCAATTCATGTACCTTATTAATGCTTCCAATATTGAGATGACAGGGTAGGAGAGAGTTAGTTGGCCTATTAATTGTAGGTTTGTAGCTTAGATTGCAAGTAGAGGGGGTATGTCTATCTGAAGTGGGTGGGCCAGGGTTGGGGTGAATATCACCACCAAGTATTAGGTTAAGTCTATACTTGATGATGAACTTCAGGAATTTGTTTATTAGTTTGTGGTAGTGTTTGGATCTAGAGCTAATGTGCCTGGTGTTTAGATGTTGATAGACTGAACAAGATTTTGGATAGGACCTGGTACTGTAAGTATGGTTGAAGGTGGGAGGATTTACAGCTGGGGTGATAGTATGGTCTTTCGGGACCTGAAATCCCGTGAGAAACTGTTTTTCATACAAGGTAAGGAGGTATGGTGCGAACAAGAGGTGTAGTAAAGTGGAGTATATCATTATCTGTGATTCAGCTAGTGAGTTAAGGAACTGTTTTACCTGGTGATGCAACACCAGAAGATAGAGTGGGGAGGTAAAGGTACTGGAAGGGGGATGGGAGAATGCCAGATGAAAGCTAATAGGTGCTATTAAAATGTAGGTAGAAGAATGGGGGTGGGAGGAATTATCCCAGATAAAAGCAGACAGGATCTAGAAAGTGAGGGAGTGGCTATAGTACTATAAATTTAGAGGTACTGGGGGTGGGAGGGAATTGGGGCAGGGAGGGGAGCAAAGAGAGCCCGAGCGTAGCGGGGCTATTGCAGTTTACAAGGTTTCCTAAGTCGTCCTAAAGCTATAAGGTAAGTATTATAGTTCTTAATGTAAGAGTCAGTTTACTTAAGTTACAGGGGAAGGAGGCAAACACTCAAGTAGATAAAAGAGCCCTATGGCTGACTAAAATGGTGACCTGCTTAATTACACAGCTAAGTGAAAGTTTAACAAATGCTTTTTGTGTGCAACCTACTCTGCTTAAATGCTGAGAGAAGCTGATTTTGTTATGGTGACCAATTGCAGTCCTGCAGACTGTTTTGTAGGGAACTGTAGAGTTCAACTAGGAAAAGAGAAAAGCAGAGATTCTAGGGTAAGCATGAAGGCAACAACAGTCAGTTATTTTATAATACATTCAAAAAGGTTTGAGGGTGGGGGGGTAAAGTAGCACACTTCAGAATGAACTAAGATTTATAGCTAAGAAACCTAAGCAAGACAGCAATGCAGTAAATAAACACTTGCCAGCTTTTAAAGGTATACCAGAAAAACTAAATCAATTGTTCACAAGTGTACAACTGGAAAATTGCCAGTAAAAGCACTTCAAGTATAGCTAGCCCAAGTTATTCAAGTCATAAAACACTTATTAAATGTGTGTGTGCAATTTAAACATTAAAAACACATGCAGCAAGTAGGAGCTCTGATTATACACTTTCTCTAGGTACAGTTTCAGTTTAAACACACATATTACCACAGAAATTCAGTAAAGTCACTAGCTACTTATAGAGCCACTGCAAAAAAAATAGAGCAGTCTGTGCAGAATCAGAATTTAGCAGCAGGTCATTCAGTTACAGAAAAAACAGTAAATGATCCATACAATGAAGAAACTTACACTGAGTCACACCAGGTCAGCCAAGGGAGGGAAGAGAGATGGAAATCCTAAGCACCTAGATTTGAAAATGATGCCTGTACTGAATTGTAGCAGTTTAACCTGTTTGAGGAAAGAGGGGTGGGGAAAAGAGAAGGCAGTAGGAGTGGTTACAGGGAATACCCTGATTGACTCAAGACACCACACCAGAGGTAAGTTGAATGTAAGGGCCTAAAATCTGCACTCAGCACTATAATGTTATTTGCACTCAGTACTTTAATTTTAATGTTACTTGCACTCAGCACTGTAATTTCACTTATGTTTAGCAGGAAAGACAGACCAACAGTATACAATTTTGGGAATTTTTACAAGGGTTACTTGTTCAAATGTCAGGCTATTGCAGTTTACAAGGTTTCCTAAGGTGTCCTAAAGCTATAAGGTAAGTATTATAGTTCCTAATGTAAGAGTCAGTTTACTTAAGTTACAGTGGAAGGAGGCAAACACTCAAGTAGAAAAAAAGAGCCCTATGGCTGTTCAAAATGGTGACCTGCTTAATTACACAGCACTGTAAGTGAAAGCTTAACAAATGCTTCTTGTGTGCAACCTACTCTGCTTAAATGCTGAGAGAAACTGATTTTGTTATGGTGACCAACTGCAGTCCTGTAGACTCCGTTTTGTAGGGAACTGTAGAGTTCAATCTGCTTAAATGCTGAGAGAAACTGATTTTGTTATGGTGACCAATTGCAGTCCTGTAGACTCCGTTTTGTAGGGAACTGTAGAGTTCAAACTGAGTCACACCAGGTCAGTCAAGGGGGGAAGGAGAGGGGGAAATCCTAAGCACCTAGATTTGAAAATGATGCCTGTACTTCCATCAAAAGAGAGCCCCCCACCCCCAGAAGTTATTGCCACTTTGTGTACACCCTTTATTTTTATGAAAAAATAAACTACACATACTTTATTGGTAACTTTGGATGAACTACATGAGACTGTAGAAAGATCACTGTCATTCTGTAAGATTCAACCATGTGTAGCACAATTTAAACAGAGTATTTTTGAGAACACAGGACATATTAACCACCTAATAATGCATGTTATGTCAATATGCACAATCTATGCAGAAGTTATCTGAATAATTCCACATTAAAGAGAACTACTACTAATGCAGAAGATACTGCTGGCAAACAAGTTTGCATTTTAGTGCTTCATTTACAAATGCAGTGTTTGCTACCCTTTGAAAGAATTTTAGTTTACACTGTTTTCAAAGTGTTGCTAGCATGATTATTAGCATGAATAAAAAGCTGCAAAAATGATATGAAAAATATCAGACTTTTTGGCAAATATAAATGGTTAATTTAGAAATAGCATAAAATGCTGACAAATAAGTAGTAGTAAGTGTGCTGGGATAGCTTAGATATTATAATCCATGTAAAGGAGTATGTTATTGAGAAAAAGTCTGTAAAAATAACTGCGCAGATGGCAGCTGGAAGGACATCAATGACGTAAAGAGATGTAACATCAATATAATCCAAATAACGATTAGTACCACAAGAAAATGTACGCTCCTGAGCAGAAAGCACAGAAATAAAATCATAAAAATAAAGAAAACTGCTCAGGTGCAAAACCATGCAGAGAATAGCAAGCAGCATACAATGAGTCTCTAAAGACCAAAGTCATATAAATCACACCAAACAACATATGACAAGTCTCTTCAGACCAGAAATATAAGAATAATCCAATCCAATGAAGCAAGATGCTGTTGGCGTCTTTAAAACCAAATCTTTTATTAACAGATATCTGGTAAGTGCTTTCGCCAAAGTGGCTTTTTCAAACCATAAGAGTATAAAGCAATTCAAACACCAATGCTTTGTCTAAACATGTTTTAGAAAACAACAATTCACATACTTTTAAGTTTTTAGTTTTATATATTAATACACCTAGTTTGAGGGGAGGGGACCTAAGGAATTATACTGAAAGAAATGAAACTAACTGGATTATCAGACTGCAAGCACATATCCATCCTGGTCTTAATGATAAGGTCCCTTTAAGACCAGCCCTTAAAAACAGAAGGTTTCATTTTAGTTATTTAAACATTTTTTATATAATAAATTGTTTTATTGATGGATTAATTAAAAATATTATTTACATAATATCTTTAGGATGCTCAAGAGATGTCCATTTTTATGCAGTAATGATGCTTTAAATATTTTGTCTTCTTGTATAGGTGTATTGTAAACCTATTTTATTGTTCACTTTAAATGTATATGGATTAATTATGATGTCATTAGGTTTAATTAATAACTGAAAGTGTATCTGAATGTATATATAAGGTACGTCTTGAACTGCTTTATACTCTTATGGTTTGAAGAAGCCACTTTGGCGAAAGCACTTACCAGATATCTGTTAATAAAAGATTTGGTTTTAAAGAAGATAACAGCATCTTGCTTCATTGGACTGGATTATTCTTATATTTCTGGTCTGAAGAGACTTGTCGTATGCTGTTTGGTGTGATTTATATGACTTTGGTCTGGAGAGACTCATTGTATGCGGCTTGCTAGTCTCTGCATGGTTTTGCAACATCAAGTTTCAGATAGTGCTGGAACACCACATTTCAGATAATGCAAGAATGAGTTTCCATGGATCATCAAACTACAAAGAACCAAGGACAAAGGAACAAAGGAAAATTGTTATACATCAGACTCAGAAACAATATCAGACTTTTTGGTATAAATGAGTGTAACAGTAAACAAGCTTTAGGAATTTGCCATAGGGAGCTGACAGCATCTGTGTTGCATGCTTGTAGATTCAAAAGGAAAATGCAATAGAAAGCGTATTAACTGAAGCAGTTGTCTTAGTGTATTTATTGTACTTAGTACAATACAGTAATAAGACTAGTTGGTCACAATATGCATGCATGTAAATGCAAGTAACAGCAAGAAACTAACAGAGAAGACTTCATGTAATTTTTCAATGGCGAGCCGCAGTTGACGGACTGAATGGTTTCTTATTGTGACTACAGTTATGTTTTTATTTTATTCAGTAAGTACATTCCATTCCAGTGCAAATGTTTGCCTCCTTCTTATGCACAGTATCCAGTAGCAGAACACTGTATCTGCAAGTTCCACAGGTCCTGTACATTCACACAGTTGAGTCTGCCAGCTGTGTTTGACAACCTTTTGGGAAAATCAACGAGGGACTTTCTACGTTTTCTCAACGGAAGATTTGGCCATCTTCCACACAGAAACTGGTAATTCTCTTTTTGTTTCTCATTCTACAGAATGGATGCCATAAACAAAGGAACTGTAAAGTGCAAGACTACCTTTCAGGTAGACAGTAATAGTCCAGCACATGTATGGTCAGAATTTAAAGACTGGTATAAACATAACAGTAGCATACGTAGTACTTTACTAGGTAAAGTTCATGTATGTTTGGCTGGTATCTTAAACAGCAACATCATCTGTATGACAGTAAACATTTATTGTGCAAGTCATATAAAACTGCTTTCTGTATGCAATGTCTTACAAGTAATGGTAAACAACCACATGCATTATGTCCTGTCACATGTAAAATGTTAATTTCAGAGTTACAATATCAGTCAAGTCAGTTATTTACAAAATCTTCTGTCCATCTTGCTAGAAAAAACTGGCATAACACCACTGCACATTACAAAACAGATAAGAACAGATACAAGGTTCATGGTGAACTGACAAAAATATTTAATAAACTTCTAAGACACACTCAGAGTGAGTTCAAAAAGTTCAGACATCATATGCAAACACTTTCATACGTGCATAAGAGCTTTAAAGTCAGCAGAACAGAATACTGACAAATATAATCTGGTTAGTAAAGAGTTAAAGCAACAGCCATTAACTGCACTGATAAATAATTTATAACGTAGTATTCTACCTTTAGAAAATGGTTGAGCGTACACAGCACAAACTTTCATTCAGTTAAAGCAAGGGACTTAAATAGTGATTTTAAAAACATTTCAAATAAAACAGTTCTAGAGCATTAAAATCAAATGAAGGTAGTTAAACGCAGTAAAGAGACAACAACAAAACAAAGTGTAACAAAAGGACAGCAAATTTAAATATATCTGTTTTAAGCATGTTAGTTAAGTCAATATCTCGTTTCTTACAATATTTTGTAATTGTATAATAGCATAAAAAATAGCACAGACTCCAGCAAACACAGTATTCAAAAACAATATTATGCATAGTTAAGCAAGTTAATGTTTATTACAACTGCATTCTAATATCAAGTTGCAAGTGTATTAACGAATGATTGAAAGTACGAGTAAGTGCTAAAGGACTTAAGGGTTAAGCGTCTGGAATACGCAGAAAGATGTGAACTCAAATCTTTCCAGGCTGGAATGGGTAGTTACAAGGAATGTTGTAAAAGATAAAATGTCACTGGTACTGAAATTCATAAGGTCAAGGAAACAAGACTGGTCACCAGGCCAAATGGCTTACGTTTTTCTAAAATATTATTAAGTATTCATGCGCAGCATTAAGCAAAAACAACAAAAGTTTGCAAGTAAATACTATGAGTACAGTCAGTACATCAGCTATGGTATGCAGTTAAAATAAATTATGCAGGTCGCTTTACAAAAAGGGAGGGTACAAATAGCTCCTAGTAACAGTAAACGCCTTTTCAAAATTGGTAAAAAGTCCTACTACAACTTTGACAGTATAGACAACAGCAAAAGCTTTATGAAAATATTTTTTGTTTTTCAAAATGGCCAAAAAATGAGCAAATGTGTAAGACCAAAGTGTCACAGTCTAGGTAACAGCCAAAAGGCAAGCATACATTTAATTCTCACAGCATAAAGCAAATAAACAATACTTCAATTAAATGATGTATACTACAGGGGGAAAGGCATGCTTTCAATTTTACACTAACTGTGTAAACAGTACTGCAAAAGGGACTCAAATGAAGGTATAAAGTGGTAATACCAAAAATACATTTTAATGTTTCAGTAATGTAATCATCAGGCTTCAGTTTAATGCTAAGTTTAAAAACTAGACTGAATGTACATTACAGCCATGTATATACAAATGCAAAAACAATCTGTACAAGCAAGTGTATTCTGTACAGTATATAGTAAATGGTTTATCTATGTAAATAGAGTAACAAGTCAAAGCTCGACATTTGTGACATTTTTTTTTTCCAAAAAACAAGACTGCAATGCCTTTGCAATAAAATCCTCAAGCTTTCTCAATAAATTACTGTATAGGACATCACTGTATAGAGTCATATTCAGATTCATCCAGTGCTAATAGTAATGGTTATCATCATTGTGTTGACAATATAATATAGACAGTTTTATTTAAAATAAAAGAGAGGGAATGTATAGAGTGATAAATATGTTTAAAAATGTATAAATGCATGTGCACATCTATTTGCTAGTTAGATGCATATACAGATCTGTTGCTATAATATATGTAGAAATAATATAGTTAAATACATGTATTTCTGTTTGGTAGCATACATATATTCTGGTACAGCTTGAGACAAGCTGAATGTTCAGTGTCTAGAACATGCTTCAAGGACTATAGATGAAAATGCAGCTGGGAGACTAGGCACGCAGCATTCAACACAGACATCTGCATTTCATTTGCATCATTCTAAGCATGAAAACGGAAGGAATTACAATATTTCATGAATAAAACTTAGTTAAAAAAATGCTACACAAAGTAGAACACAACAATTTCAGTTGTAAAAAGCATACAGCATGTACCTTTGGGAGAACAACATTTAACACAAATATAACAACATGGTTAGCTAAACAAGGTCAGGCATACATAAACGTAGAAAAAGAATCAAAGACGGACAGACATTTCAATAAACAGCTCTCTCTATTAGATGGTGTACATTACCGCAAAAAATGTAACAGGTCTGACAAGAGAAGACATCATGCAAAAATGTCACAATGCGTAGACAATAACAAAAATAACAATAAAGCCAATAAGGAAAAAATGGTATGATTTCTACCAATACTCTATTTGTATAAACAACACAGTAATACAAAAAAAGGACCATGGGTTAAAATACTTACCATTTTGTGGAACAGGCCAGTACTTCATACAAATTAAATGGTAAAAATACCAACCACTTGTACCATGATAGGACAGCAATACCAAAAAACAATATTGTACTTCAATATTACATTTCCAAGTTTTAAAGATACCAAATGCAGATTTAAGAGAGTTTGGTATAAAAACTAGTAGAACAAGATATTTCACAGATTGCACACTTACAAGCAGAAGGAAATCTTACTATTTAATAAGTCATTACAAGTATCTATAATAGACAGATTACAATTTAGTACTAATGTATCTAAATTTGTAAATTGAACAAAATGTTGTGTAAATAGACAATATTGCCTTCAAATTTCAAGATGTTTGTTAAAGTGGCACCTTAGTCTGTATGTGTGGTTTCAAATAACCCAGTGTTAAAAGTAAAAGACAAACAGAAGCTGACACTGTCCATAATTGGTGGGACATATTCAGAGGATGGTCATCATCTGAGACCAAATTGCTAAATCAGTTAATACATCCTGTGTTGGTAGTTTTAGGGGTCATAATAATAATGACAGTTTGGAATTGTTTTATATACTGTAGGTTACAGAGTTAGAACTGAAAAATGTAGAAACCACCACGAAGATAAAATAAAATGGATTTATTGTGGACCAAAAAACAAGCGCTTTCACGCAATGTAAATTGCGCTTCCTCAGGTTACAAACTACAAAACAAACTAGATGATTTTATACCAGTGCATTGTCTTTCAATCAAATAATTAAAACAATCAATTAAATCAACAAACCAAAATGCTTGTTTAAATAGGATAAATAAAAATTCAGACATTAACATCACAGGCAGTCTAACATTGTTAAAGGCGAGCCGCCTAAACATCATTCAATGGCATCCAAATGCAGAACTTTAAGAATGTAGATTGTGTTAATGTTCATTAAATAGATATCTTTTTTAAGAATTTATATAAAATAGAATAAAATAAAGTATTAACGCCATAGCCATCTGGGCAGTAATGAAATTTTTAGTGAGTGCTTATAGGAAGCTATGCCCATATTTAGAAAACCTAATGCTAGGGTTTCCGTTTCTACTTAATTCTACAATATACACAATTAAGCAATTAACGGCCTACAAACCATTAGCTCAGAGCTTCATGAATCAGGAAACATTGCCCATATATGGCTAGAGGTATAGCCAGAATAGTTATGTAGAATCACCATAGCATAGAAATAATAACGGCAAAATAAAAATATATTGCAACTTTCATTTACTACTTAGTGGTTGCACTATGTAGTATAAATATAGAAATATGAAAATACAAAAACGATGTATATAGAAAATGTATGAAAATATACAAACAGAAATATATATCAATCATACAGTATCATTCATCTAAAAATTAATTGATAACAGCATGAAATAGCGCTTTAGATTTTAACAGCGCTGGCTAAAAGCTGAGAAAAGCTCATATTAATTTTTAATTTTTGATTTTTAATAAATGTAATATATCATCATAATAATAACAACTAAAATAAAAACAAAAATATTAAATAACTCCATTATTATAATGGTATTGTTCTAATACGTATTAATTTTTATATATAAAAAATTTTTTAGCAGATATAAATCTATCATATTATTATGTGCCAAACTGCACTGTATGGAACATATCCACTAACAACTAACAAACAAATATAAAAATAGTACACACGATTTAATTTTATATTTGGACAAATACGCTATGTAGCATATTGCTATATATCAGGTTGCGCTATAGTGAACACGCAATCCAGTAATTCAAAGTGTCTTATAAAAATTAATGTATCTAAACATAATTCATTTTATTATATCTAAGCAAGGAATTAAATCCAAAGAAATACCCCTTATAAGTATTCTCATCAGAACAGAATGTAAATAAACCTGTGTAGGATTTATGTGTCTAAGTCAATGGGACTATAACGCTAATCATAGAAAAAAGCAACAAAGTAGTGAAGGAGTTCAACATTGGTTACATAGATATTATAAAAACCATGGGAATACACATGGGGCATGGTTGTGAGAGATATATGGTGCATAAAAGCAAAACTCTGTGCCTACAGTGTGAAAAAATGGTGGTCGCTTTGTAAAAATTACAAAAGTAGTACCAAAATGATATTACTGGTATTCACTGAAAAAACAAAATTTTTTAGAAAAAAGCATGTCAAAATATCAAAATGGAAATATAGGTTACAGAGTTGCAATAACTAAAGTCATGATTGTAAATATGAGCAAAATGGTAAATGATGTAAATAATAATGCTAATGAAACAAATGCCGTCTTTTCTTTAACTGAAGTTTAGTCTGTTCCTCAAACAAATATAAAATGGGGAACTGAAAGAATTTTAGTATACACTGTCTTTTCAAACTGTTGCTAGCATGATTATTAGCTTGAATAAAAAGCTGCAAGATCGAAATGAAAAATATCAGACTTTTTGGTAAATATAAAGGGTTACTTTAGAAACAGTATAAAATGCTGAAAAATAAGTAGTAGTAAGTGTGCTGGCAGAGCTTAGATATCATCCATGTAAAGGAGTATGTTATTGAGAAAAAGTCTGTAAAAATAACTGTGCAGATGGCAGCTGGAAGGACATCAACGAAGTAGAGAGATGTAACATCAAGTTTCAGATAGTGCTGGAACACCATGTTTCAGATAATGCAAGACTGGGTTTCCATGGATCATCAAACTACAAAGAACCAACGGCAAGGGAACAAAGGAAAACTGTTATACATCAGACTGAGAAAAAACATCAGACTTTTTGGTATAAATATGAGTGTAACAGTGAACAAGGTTTGGGAATTTGCCAGAGAGAGCTGACAGCATCTGTGCTGCATGCTTGTAGATCCAAAGGAAAATGTAATAGAAAGCGTATTAACTGAAGTGGTGCCTGTGTATTTATTGTACTTAGTACAATACAGTAATAAGACTAGTTGATCGCAATAAGTAGTCAAATATACTTTGGTATGCTTGCATGTAAATGCAAGCAACAGCAAGAAACCAACAGAAAGATGCCATGTAATTTTTCACCCTTGAATAAATTGTCCATGCTACATTAAAAAAAAAGTGTATGCTGGTGATACTGCCATAGAATTTCCTGAAACAGATCAGATATGCAATAGGGAATGGCTAGCAAGTAATACCAACAGATTCGTAGTTATTAGGCACACAGTCCTGCAGACTGTTAAGGAGCCTAGCACAAATTCCCAATTGCACCAAAGCACTGACTGGTTAAAAGACTTGCTAAATGTTACACAGTAGGCAAATAAAGGTGGAAAGTTTCAAACCCTGAACCTCTGTCACAGGAAGCACCTCATTAGCATGTCAGACTAACCATTAGAGTAACCATTTTTAAACTAAATGCTGAAATCCTTTACAGTGCAATATTATTGAGAAGACTATCATGGTAACATGCTACAATGACTACAGTTGCTACAGGATAAAGGCAGTGCAAACTTATATTAGTAAAATGCATGTTTAGACTGTATTACATGATCCAGGCATTCTTTATTGCAATGAATAAAGCAAAACTATTAAAGACAATACAAATGCTGCAGTAGTTTTTGCTCAACACCCCACAAATTATGGAAACATCAGAAATACGACTGCATATAACATACTTTTTTTAGGGGGCAGAGCTTACATGCTTGCAGAACACCTACATCTCATTAACCCTTTGCATCTCCTCTATCAAAAATAGCTATCATCACTCAGTACAGGTCTGACCTACTTGAAGAATGGCTAATAATGCTGTATTGTTGCATCATACATCTCCAGAGACAACAGTGCTGGATTTTGGGCAAATGGGACCCTGAACAGTGTAATGAATCAGGCACTCACCAGGCATACCAATATACTGTCTCTCTCCCCACTTGTCATAGGGTTACCACCTGGCCCTCTTTGTAAGGGACAGTCTCTCTTTAGACAGTTGTGTTCTGTGAAAAAAAACTAAAAAATGACAAATGTCCTGAGATTTTAGAACAATAAATATTCCCAAATTTTCTTTAATGGTTGCATAAAGCAATTTTTGTATCTGAAACACCTAAATGTTACATCAGATAGCACATAGCAACTCAAATACTATAAGAATGAGCTTTTATTTTGGCAAAAGTGAAGCTCTGTCCTTTGCACCAACCATGGGTGTGTTTTGTTCCACAAAAATCTCATGTTTCTACAAAAAATGCCCAACTTTGGGCATTTATTTACTTTAACATTTATTAACGGGGAAAGTCCAAGTTGGAACGAAGCCAATTTTCAGCAGAGGCCCGGAGAGAAATGTTCCAGATGCATAGCTTTGTAACATGGGAGGAAACCGGAGCACCCAGAGGAAACTCACATGAACGCAGGAAGGACATGCAGTCTGCACACAGAAGGCACCCCCAGCAGAGAATTGAACCAGAGAACCTCTTGCTGTGAGGCAACAATGCAACTGCTACACCATTGCGCCATCCAATTGTCATTTGTTAGCATTTGCAAATGTGGCAACCCTAAGTTATCATAAACACTGTTCAGACCTGTAAATGTGCATAATATTTTCTTCCTTACATTCACAATTACCACAGAGTTGGATTTCATTAAAACTTATTTTAGAATTAACAGAAAAAAAAGTGAAGACATTTTTCTAAACAAAACAAAACTTGCATTGAAAACATACCTGCACAAGAAACAGTAAACATCTAGTCTCATTTGTGAAAATGAATCTAGCAACCCATTAAACTACAACAGACTTTGGGATTCATACTCTTAATACCATATATAGTGAATCACTAATTAGCGTCAATGTGAAGGATGCAGGAATTCAAAAGACAAACATGTAAAATATTTGCTAACAGCCTAAGACAGGCTGCTGCACTTAAGTAGGATCAGCAGTGACCCAGTAGTCGTCTAATGAAGTAACTTGGCAGAGTAACAGAAGACAAATGTCAGCTGAGAGAATCAAATCATGTGCTACAGGAAACAGCTCTAGTATCTCAAAGGCTCATTCATCAGCACTAAGCGCTAGACAAACTGCTGTAACCCAAAGATAGTACATTTCACACCTGTGTGTCTACAGAAAACAAGCTAAATAAAAATATATTCATAGTTAAAATATTAACATTAAACAAAGAACTCATGCTGTCAAATTTATTCAACGCTAAATAAACACACTGTCAACATTCAACAGAACAAGAAAACCAAAGACAACATCCAAAGAATATGGCTTACATGATGGCGTTCCTGTTTACGGAAATCAATTTCCTTCCTTTATATTATAACTACTCTGGTTCAGGGATAGTTACTAGGCTTGCAGTCCACGGGACCAGTGAGGTGCCTAGACCAAATTTCCAGTTGTCCTAAAACAGTATCTGGTTAAGTGACTTGTTCAAGTAGAGGGCAGGACATAAATGTGTGTCAAATCACTGTTCTCCAAACCTGGAGATATACAAGAGCAGACTACTCTACATCACTTAAAGTTAAACAGGGTTTCTTTTTTGTATTTTATGTACCACATAACTATAAAACTCTATGACTGACATTGACTGTTAGTGTGGAAGACTAAGACTCTTGCCTCCCATAGCTAAAGTGGAGAGTTTGATTCTGAGCATATCACTTAAGTAGACTGCACCCTCCTAACTGGGGCATTACACACACATGCACACTCTAACCTGGGACCTGTCTCATCATTTTCATAATTCAATCATCATAATGCTGCAGATAAAGACATCGCTCTGTGGACTGCCAACTTTCAAATTTCACACCAAAAATCTGTTATGAATCTGCTCTCCAGTCTTGGACATCTGCTCTACATGTACTCCTGTCTCACATGAAATTTGACTTCTCTTAAAGAATAAAAAATGTTTTTTTTTATGCTAGCTTTACATGTCTGGGCCCCCCAGCCAGCACTGGCCCTAGACAGCTGCCTAGGTCACATTCTACTGGATCCTGCTCCACTAAAATCTTTTCCTTACAGTGTCACTCATCATCTGTTTCTTTTCACCCTTAATTTCTCTTCTCTCCAACACTCAGCCTCTCCTCAGTTTATCTCTTGCACTAGCAGGAAATAACACAAATATAATGTCATCTATTCCATTACCAATTTCCATGCAAGTACAATATGCAATCACTACTAAATCTTCCATTTCTCTGCTGTACCATACACTCCCTAATCACGCCAAGTACATGTAATACAACCTACTAATATATTCAGTACATTTCTTTTTAGTCTCTCTCCTCCCGATCAATTCTTGACATTTCTGTCAATCACTTAATTCTTGCACAATGCTATTTGTAAATATTCCATGTCTTAATTATATTAATTTTTTGGACATGTATAAGCACTGCAACAGTGCATTTAATGTCATCCATAATGGATTCATGTCATATTTGTAGTCTTTGTGGAGTTTCCCCCCTGGGCCTCAGCTGAAAAGTTTTTTTCCTGGCCAGTCAGACTTTCATGGTAAACAAATGCTAAAAAACAGATAAACAAAAACTTCCCATTTTATTTCAAATTTCCTCTGAGCTCTGTTTTGGAACTTCAGTGGATTCCTTTGTCATATATTTAGTCTTGCATGTACAGTTGTGTATGGATTATATCCTCCTGTTACTGGAGAGTCTAGCTTCCAATTTTCAGGGTGCACCTGATACTGGCTTCACCAATGCTAAGCTTCTCCTATCCTCTTTCTACCTCTTTCTACTCAATGGCATACAGAAGATTATGGGGTGGTCTATTATATGATGCCGTGTATAATGCAGAATCTATGTAATATGATGCACCTTTGTTCTGACATTTATATAAGGCTATATACGATGCAAAATTACAAATGGATACTTTTTAAACTCTGCCATTCAAAACCAAATTAACAGACAGCATAATCAGTCTACAAAGCCTTAAGTAGAACAGAGAAAATGGATCAGTGGTAATGTTTAGACATGGAGCAAACTATATGTAGACATTAGAAAATTAAAAAAACTTGGTTAGCTTAAAGTACACAAATTCATGGGAGAGAAAACAGAAAAAACTGAGGTTGTCATGCAAATAAGACCTTAACTAGGACTAAATTAGTACTGGCTGAAAGGACAATGTGTATACATGCAACCAGGGACCTAAACCTTGTCACCACAATAAACAGAACATGCTGGAGGGATAGATTCCTGTCGCAGAGACTTCCCATACTCTGGAACAAGCTACCTATGTCAAGCAGAGTTCCTCATTAGTACTCTTCAAGAAAAATCTTGATGAGTGGATGGGAAATAGGAAATTCACCCTGGGGATCACTTCTGTGGCACTGCTCAACAGGGGCACAGGAAAATAACCTTCTTGGGTGGTGAAAGCCAGGGAACCTTATTGGCTAGGCTTACATAGGCCATTGGGCTGATTGTTTATTGGTAGGTACTAGACTATGTTGGCAAACAGCTAAAAATAATCAACCTTGAAAGGCATAGACAATAAAGTGAAAGGAAACTCAAAACTACTGAAATGTGCGTGAGAAACAAAACATGGATTGATTCCATATTGAGCACAAACTTGCCAAAACAAGAAAAAAAAAATTATTCCAACAAAACACTATTTCCACTGGAAAAAAAAATCATCATCTCCTGCTAACAATCCTGTCAAAAAATACACCCATGCAAGTCTACTGTGCGTCACTGAGTGCATGCAGAAAATGTAACTTAATCCAGTAAGAAAGGAATAATAAGCATCCAAGCAGGACTCTCCTCAGATAATGAAAGAATGCACATTTCTGTCTCAAAAGTAAAATAGATTCAACACAAAACTTCGCTATCAGAATCCACGGGTGAATCAAACTTAAAACTGTGATAGTAAGTATGATCTAGTGTCAGTTAATCCCCATCACTATGGAGTCCGACTCCATGCAATCAAAGCCCTATTATAATTTGTGCACACACACACACACACACACACACGCGCGCGCGCGTACATATACATGTGTTTGTGTGCTTACACATTTTATATATATATATATATATATATATATATATATATATATATATATATATATATATATATATGGGGGGCACAGTGGCTAATACAGACAGTGAATAGTGTTGTTACCTCACAGGAAGAGGTTTTTTGGTTCTATTCTCAGTTGGAGTGCCTTCTTTGTGGAGTATGCATGTCCTCCTTGTGTTCTCGTTAGTTTCCTGTGCGTGTGTTCCGGTTTCCTCCCACATTCCAAAGACATTCGAAATTGGTCACAGGTAGGTGTGTGTGTGCAGGGTGTGGTGTGGAAGAACTGCCACATCAGGGCTAGCCCCCCAGTGGTGTAAACTTTGGCTCTAGATCATCATTGTTGAAGTGACACCTTGACCCCATGTGCAAAAATGTAGACGCATATTCATACACATTATATATATATATATATATATATATATATATATATATATATATATACACACACACACACACACACACACACACACACACAACAGAAGGTGTGCTGCACAATAAATAGTACCGAGGCAAAACTCAAAGATAGAAATAGTATGCAATGGCTCTAATGAATGCCTGTACACCATAGTCTCACAACCTTCTGAAGCAGTACCTGGTACAGGACTTTGTGCTCAACTACATCTGGACGATGGCAGCAGACGAGAAACAGATTTAAGGCGATTGCTCTGAGCAGCACCTTTAATCCAGTGTTCCTTGTCCTTCATATAACAAGTAGATATCTACACCTCCCTTTAATACTACTCTACAGTTTGAGAAGGAAGGTAGCAAAAGAGAGTTCATCACTTAATCTGAAAGCTAGTGAAAATGCAAGTGACAATTTGTGCATCTGGGAAACATGGCATACCTACAAAGACACCCCCCACAGACTGTTATTAAACAGCTCCTGAAAGAATAGTATAGCTCTCTGGAGCAATGCTCCTGTAACAGCTGAAGGCAGCTGGTATCCCACCAGGGGAGCAGAATAACCACTGCCTGGACCTCTGAGTTCCAAGCGAAATTCTGGTTATGCAACAGATTTGAGGTGCAGCCCCAGCTTCTGGCTCTGATTCCAGGTTATCTGCTTTATAGAGAACTACAACCATAGGCAATGGGTTTGAGAAAAGTTATCACATTAACAGCTGATGTGTTTAAGTTCAGTATAATAAACTGTAGGGCTAATGTGACACCATACTCCTCAAGTAAGTCTATGCCGGGAACATCCTCCCCATCAACCACAAGAGCCAGTGTATCAGGCAAGACATGTTGCCTTCAGTGATAAACAGGTATACAATTGGTGTGTACACTTGTTGTTCTCTCCATGCCATAGGACACAAACTCGTATCATAGTGCTACCTCCTCCATGGTAATACATGTTCAGTTAGGCTGATCTGACCAATGAGGAATTGACCTCTGGGCGACTAGTGTTCCACACCAGAGGTGAATTCCTCGCAGGTCAGATCCAACCACAAGCTAATCACCCTAGACATCCACATCCCACCCCCACCCCCCATTAGGGAAACCACTGTAAAAAAATTTCTCCAAAGCCAACTTCACACTTCTTAAGACAGAAGTGGCAAACTTCACGACACCCATGCAGATGGACAACAGAGGTACGACTGCTGAATCCTACACAAATGCACTTTATAAGAACTTACACGAGTGTATGGATTGTGCTATCCCTAATAGAACCAAGATGCTATCCTCCAAAAAGGAAGACAATCTGGTGGTCCCCTGCCATAAACAAACTCTACAACAGAAGAAAGAAACTGTTGCAAAAAAAAAAAAAAAAAAAAAAAAAAAGAGTAAAATCCCATGATTGGAGGAACTCCCTGGTCAGCCTCAGTAAGAAGCTGAGATCCCTCATAAAATCCTCCAAAGCTAGTTACGAAAACAAAATTGCCACTGATTCTAAAGACAACCACAAAGCATTCTATAGCTATGTCAAGAATCTCAATGGCAACACTCATATCTGCTCTCAGTTACAGCACAATGGCACTAAATGTAGAGAACCAACTGATATTGCCAACATCCTGACAGAAGAATGCAAAGTTCCTGTAATCATGGCTGCACAGGTAAAAACCTCACTCTCCAAAGCCAAGAACACAGCATCCATGGGACCTGACAACATCCCAGGCAGCGTTCTGCACTAACTACAGAATGAACTGGCACCCCACCTAAGCACCATGTTCATTCATACCCTCAACCTCAGGCTTTGTGCCCACTAAATGGTGCACAGTGATGGTTATCCCACTCCACAAAGGGGGAGCCACCACAGACCCTGGGAACTACTGCCCCATTAGCCTAACGAGCCTGGTCTGCAAGGCCATGGAACTTATAAACAAAGACATTGGTAATCTCTGGACCCCACCCAGTTTTGGTTTGTAAAAGGCAGATCATGTCTCCTAAACCTGATAGGCTTCTTTGAAGCAGTCACCAAAGTCGTAGATGAGGGTAAGATGGTTCACACAGCCTATCTAGATCTCACCAAGGCTTTTGACACCACCCCCCACTCTGGAATTATAGATAAACTCACTAAACTAGGTATAAATCCCTATGTCACAAGATGGGTCGCCAACTGGCTCACTGACAGAACCCACACTGTGAAAGTAGTGGACTCCAAATCCGACTTCAGACCAGTGACAAGTGGAGTACCACAGGGTTCAGTCCTGGGTCCTCTCCTGTTTGCTATCTACTTTTCTGAAGTACAGGCTAACACAGAAGGTCTTTGGCTAATGAATTTCACAGATGACTGCAAACTAGGAGCCATAATCAAAACTCCTAATGATGTCGACATCCTACAAAAGGGCCTCAACTGAGACAGATGCCTGGTGTCAAAGCCATGCCCTCAAGCTCAATGCCAAAAAGTGCACTGTCATCCCCTTTGGCAAAAACTCTGTACCCATGAGCTACCACATAGGTAGATCTCTGTCTAACATACAAAGCTATATCAAACCCAGAGTTGTTGGACATGCTCCACTTAAAGAAATACCAATCCCTCCGAGCTACATGCTCTAGGGACCTAAACCTTGTCACCACAATAAATAGAACATGCCGGAGAGATAGATTCCTGTCCCAGAGACTTCCCATACTCTGGAGCAAACTACCTATCTACATCAAACAAAGCTCCTCATTAGCACTGCAAGAAAAATCTTGATGATTGGATGGGAAATAGGAAATTCATCCCGGGGATCACCTCTGTGGCTCTGTTCGACAGGGGCACAGGAAAATAAATTTCTTGGGTGGCGAAAGCCAGGGTACCTTTTTGGCTAGGCTTATATAGGCCCTAGGGCCAATAGCCTAGTACCTACCTATGAATGTCCTTCACTTCTGTAACCTTCCCTGTCTTACTCTGTCTCTGGACACAGCCTTTTCCTGGGTAGGTGCTGGAACTTATGTCCACTGGCTAACCACAGCAGTAATCTCATTCACTGTAGTCTTTATTGTGGGCACAAGTCTTACAGATTCATCAGTAAAGGCAGATATGGCAGGCTGGGGGTTTAACAAGGTCTTCCCCACTGACTCTTCCAAATGTTATTGTTCCATAGCAATGTTTTGAAGTTCATTTGGCAACATATCACCCTGCAGTAGTATCTATTGCTGGACCTTTCCTTGAGATATTGGCTAATGCCTTTCTGACATCGCTGTCCCATATAACTGGTCGATGGTACTGGTAACAGTCTCTCCCATCTCACTCTCCATGGATAACACATGGGTGTGTTTGTACTTCTGTGGATCAACTTATTTCCCAGCTTGAGCAGCGGAGGTAGGTTCACACCACCTTGCTGCTAGATGGCAGAAAAGTGGGAATACACCCTTTCCAAAACAGCTGCAATTTTGGCAAGTTTTCCTGCATCCTGTACAAGTGATGGCTGAACCACTAGTTATGTTGCCACTGTAACCATCATGTAATGTAATTATGACAATTCACACTGAAAACACTTAACTAGTCCCCTGCCTGAACCTTAGTATGTATACACAATTAACGGTCATTTATTCTTTTACTCTCCAAATACATTTTCTATCCTATTCAGGGTCAGAGTGCAACATAGCGTTCAGTGACATAAGGAAGTCAGCTAATTACTCACTCAGCATAATTTAGGGGCCCACCAATTCACCTAACAGTATGTCTTCAGAGAAATATTTTATCTGGATAGAAAATCTCTTCTTACACAAGTACATTCCAGTTAACTACATCAATTTTAAAATAAAAATACACATACATTTACTGGATCTGCTCATCAGCGAATGTGCTAACCACCACCTAATGCAAAGTTAAAATAACACCTGACATTAATTGCCAATATAGTACAGAAATGGTAAAGGGATATTACAGCATCTTTAGTACTGGTGCTATAAACTCAGAAGCAAAGTTTAATTTTTTCTGAGAGACTGTCCCTGTGGCTCAGCAGTATGGAGTTCTCAGAGGTTGGAAATTGCTTCTTATTCATTCAGAAGATGCTTCTCTTTCCCAGGCATGAAATGGCTCCTACTCAAACTATCCCCTTTGGGATACAAAAAAAACAAACCCAAAACCTCAGTGCAGAATAACTGTCTTTGCATTTCATAGCAGATTTTATATACAAGCGAGTATTAAAATATAATGCCTGAATGATTAACTGATGCTATCATTAAAATGTGAAGGCTCATTTCCTGTTAGTCTGCTGATATCGGTGAAGTACACTGTATTGGTGAAAGAAGCAATCTAGGGAGGATAAGGGTCCTTGACAAGCTGAATTATTTTAATGGAGAGTTTTTGTTAACACAATGGGTCTGTGTATGATCTATCGAGATTCTTGTAGCTTAGGTTTTAAAAAATTATTCCCTACAAGGTCCTATTACCTCTGGCTCAGACATGATCAGTAAAGTAAAAGAATAAGATTTTCAGGCAGTAATCTTAAAATAGAAAAAAAAAGACACTGCAGGTATAAAGATTATAATATATTCTAACACATATATTCATTTAAGTTAGTACACTAATTCAATAATTTTAAAGTTCTCTGTTTTGTCAAACTATAAATGTGCATTTATATTTTAACAAATGCAGTATTAGTGCACTAGAGTATCATTTAACCTAACTTGTTTAAGAATACTGTGGCCACAAACATACAGGAAATTTTAGAGTTGCTGCCTCACACTGCGTGTTTGTTTGATTTAGTTCCTGGCTGGGGTACCTTCCATACACCACCTACAGTTCCCCCTTGCCTGAGTGGGCAGTGAAATCAATGGTTTCCTCCTCATCCCAAAGACATGCTAAAAGGTGAATTGGTGATCCTCTAAATTGACTGCATGTTTGCGTATGCAATTTACACAAGTGTACTGCAATGGACTGGTGTCCTGTCAGAACTAGTTCTTGCCTTACGCCTATTGCTTGCAGGGACAAGCTCCACCTCCCTATGACCCTGAAAAGGGTACAATCATCATCTTCCACCTCCTTTTCCTCCCATTTTCTACATGGTTTAGGGTGTCATGCCAATTGTTGCCATCTCAAATGGATTCAATTCCTTTCTCCCACCTTCGCTGACACTCATGCTCAACTGCCACGGGTCTCTCTCACAATCCATCCTCCTCTTTGCTGGAAGCCCCTATTTCCTGTTGCCTTCTTCCTGTCTGTCCAAAATCTGCCTTCAAAATTGAGGTTTGCTTTTCGTCACAAACTACCATAATCTGTTCTCTTTGATCTTCTCTACAATTGGAGCTACTCTGTCTTCTGCTTTGACATAATAATTTTTTCGTCTGTCTCATAGTGTGCATCTTGCCACCTGTCTCAGGCACTTTAATTTCCATCACCTCTAGGTTTAACTATGCTGCCTTTACTGCTCATGTTTCTGTACCACACAACAGTACAGGTCGCACCACTGTTTTATACACCTTACTTTTCTTTTTGTTTAACATTCTTCTGTCATGCACTACCCCAGATGCACTATGCCAGCTGGCTGCAGCCCCACAAATTCTAGATTTGCCCTCCTCAATCAGACTTGCCATCTCCTCAACTACCCCTCCAACATGCTTAAAGCTATTAATCTGTTCCATTTTTCCCTTCTATATCAGTTCTCAGCTTATTCTGACTTCCCCCATTTGTTGGCATTACACATCTCATCTGTACTCACTGTTTCATCCCATGTGCCTTCAGTTTTGTATTCCATTCCTTTATCCTTTGCTGAAGCTCTTGCTCGGTGTCTGACTATAACGCCACATCATTAACAACTCAGAGGGAACAGGCCAACATTGCTGCTGAATGATGACACAGTCCATCACCAGTATGAACAGTACTGGGCTCAGAGATGAACCATGATGCACACAGTCCCACTGGGATCCCCTCTCTGAGACCAAGCACTGTTCATACTCTAGTCATTGGGTCCTTGTACGTAGCCTGCACAAATTCTACCAATGTTTCTGGGACCTCAAACCACAACAGGAGTGAGCAAATCAGCCTTCTTGGGACCTTGTCATATGCTTTCTTAAGTCTAAGAATGCCCAGTTGGGCTTGATCCTCATTGCAACCTTCTTCTCACCTGTCTCGCTGCAAGCATCATACATACAGGACACAAAGTGGCATGACAAAGTTAATAAATGTAAAAACAATAAAGTAATTGACCTGTTTTGGGGGTCCTGGTGGCCCCAAAGGTAGCTATTACAAGTTTTTCACTTATAAATGCTATGCTTTGTGTTGCCCGTACGCATACGAATCTTCAGTCTCAATCAAAATGCAATATGGGTGCAGTACATACATTTTACCCTCTGAATTCGAAATGTCTGCTATTGAAAAGTAGGGCAAAATTAGCCATAGTAGTCTATGCAGTCCAGTATTGCTGAGGTTAAAGTTCAGAACAATATTAAAGACAGCTGCATGAATCTTCATAATTATGATTGAAAGTGTTAAAAAAGACTGCCTAAGGGGCTGTTGGGACCCACAGAACAGGGAAGCTGCTTAATTTTTACATGTTTTACTATGGTCAGATTTTATTTACAGTTTAGGAGCCACACTACTCCAAGTAGTTTTTGTAATATCAAGTACTTTATAAAGTGAGATCATCTTATTTCAGAAACGAATACATAAACACTGGTAATACAAAAAGAGAAATAAACAAAGTTGACATTTAAATCAGCTGGTGATATTGCTAAAATGACTACAAACAGAAGCATTTAAAAAAAAAACAGTTGTAATGATACAGCACTATTTACACTTTGGCTATAAATGATGGTGTTCTGCAAAAGGACCTGTCCGTAGATTTGCTGATGATAGCAATGTCATGCAAACCAGTATTTTCAGAGCTGGACCTCAATGCAGTCTGAAAGAGTTATAAGAATTCATGTGACATGCATGGTTTGCTTTCCTTTTCGTAACAAAATGCATCCCAATATGAATAGCTAGAAAAGATTACTTGTCTTACTATATTTTCTTTCTGTAACTGTAAAGTGAATCTAAAATGATACATCCTAATAAATGTGTCTTAAATAAGCAAACAACCCAAGATCATCACATACTGAATATAAGCAGTTAATATGTTTTCCATCCATCCTCAAGACCTTTTTCCCATTTTTGCACATTAGTGTATGTTAATTTTTTATTGTGTTTAACTTTAAACATGATGCTCGGTTTACAATCCCTTAGCAAATGATACATTTCATAGGCAATTGGCACATTTCTTTCATTCATTTTGTCCTAACAATAGTTAAGATTTAAAACTGAACTGAATCCTGAACCTGTAGTTTTGTTTTTAGCGCTAGCTCTCCCAGAAGAATCGGCCAGTTGGCTAGAGGCCATCCAGTCTCGAAAGCGCTGGAAAACTCAGTTTCATGACTAGCTAACCCACCCTAAAAGCTATCAAGGGTCTCCAACAACCATCGTAAAATCTCCCTTCTTTCCCATGACACACACAGGAGCTAGATTAGAGTTTAGAGGATGTCAATGCAATATGGTATGGGACGGTTTAATATAGTATAAAATAATTATAATGATTACTGTTTGTCACTTTTGGGCACAATACTTTTCACAATATCACTTCACTCCTCTCCATTCAAGTTCACCACGCCACTTTTGTCCCCTCGAGATGCAGACAGCAAGGCGCGTTTTTTTCTGTTTTTATCTCTTGGCCATTTTCATCTCTTCATATCTCTTTCCTTTTGTCTTTGTCAAGACCATAATATTTCAGTGTTCTGGTAAAATTTAAAATCAAAATTAAATTTACCCTGGCTTAGGGAGTGAAATGGAATATGGCACAACGTTAACGATTTCAAGGAAATGCATAGGTGGATAACAAGTTTACAAGATAATAAAGTATTATGTGCATAATTAATTCACTCCATGTTGCCCTAGTCCATGGTGCTACAACATATTGGTTTATTTTATTGTACGGTATTTAATTTTATTTTACTTTACGATACTGTATTTTGTGTAATTTCATCGGACCGCATCAAATACACTGATCTTTTTAGTTTTATTTCTGGCCACTTGCAAGTGTTTTAGAAGATGGGACATTTTTTTAACCGGTTACAACGGATGACTCTAATTAAACCACTCAAGCAGTTCTGAGCTGCTCTCGGAAACTCGCCGTTGCAATCACCCATTCCGTTTCAAACTTACTTTCCACACAGGTTTCTCGTATACACGGAAGAAATAACTACATGGTAGCAATCCAACTAAGAAATATAGCGTGTGGGTTAGGGCATTACACCCACAGCACTCTATTCCCACCTTTTTTCTATTCCAACTTTTCTGACCCAACAGTTCCCAGGTCTTTCCTTTTATTCCATTAATCAAGCTTTTTCTACTCTAATATTTACACTATAACATGAGTAAAAACCGGTTGGATACAACCCCCGTAGGGACATTTCCCTAAGCGCACAAAACACACACATACATATACAGGATAAGCCCCACGTGGTATCGACATCACGGCATTGCTGCTCTAAACATTTTTCACCCATTGTTTAGATTAGCCAGCCGCATTGTAATGGCAAGATGCAATTTGATAAAGTGGATTACAATGCATATTTATATATGCTTTCAGTTCCCTTGACTCCCTATAATTACAAGTCGCTATATCACTTTTTATTTTTAGCCGCATTTCATCGATCGCATCTGAATGGCAACTACAGGAGTTCCGTAACGGGACACAAAAACAAATTCAATATAACTCTTCTAAGATGGTCTGTTTTTCAAATGAACATAAGCGCTACACAATTTCACTTACAAATACTTGGACAGTGAATAATATTATATAACGGTGCTTGTTTTCTGTTTATTATATAATATATTGTTTAATAAACAGGTTTAAAACATTTAATTAGTCAACTACTGAGTGAAATGTATTTGGTTAATGTTTTGATATGGATAAGTGTCTGCCAAACATAGGGTAAAGAGGCATGGTACAAGGGTTAACATCAATCGCTCCTTCTAGTTCATGCCTTGCAGATTTCAAACAAGACATCACCACCACAGAAGGAACAGGAGTCTCCAAACAGGTCCGACAAAATTACGGACCACATTTCAGAAGAGCAGACCACGCCCACCAGAAGGCTCCATGCCTGATTGGCCAGACTGGATCCCCACTCCTCCAACAGGGGCATAAAAACTCACACACCGCACCAGCTCTCAGGTCATTCTGACCAGCGGTTGGAGCGTGCACATAAATTCCTTTTAAGGGCTACCAAAGCAACCAAAAGGTATAGATCTCAGTAAAGGGCAGCCCAGAACAGGGCACACTGCTCCATTCAGACAGAAAAACATTTGAGCCAAGCATAAACACAACAGCTCTTTTCAGGGCTTTCTGACTGACAAATACCAGGGGATTAACAAAACAGCTATTTTCAGAGCTCTCTGGACAAGAGACAAGGGAATAATCCCAGGCACTACACGGCTACAACAGCTCTTATCAGAGTTTCCAATTAACCAATTTTGGCCCACACTGGCAAGGGCACAACAGCTCTTATCCTACATACACACCTGGCTCCCCACAACAAACAGTGGCAAGAGTGAGCTCTTAACCATAAACACACAAAAGATCTCTGAATAATAGCACACAGAAAGGACAGCTAATGAACGGTTCTTTCAAGAGCTAACACCAGCCTTTCTAAAGGCTAAAAACTGCAGACATCACAGAAAAATGGCTCTTTCAAGAACCAACCAACTGGAAAGCAAGAGTGCAACCAGGTACATGCAGGAGCAAGTTCATCAACCCAAAAGAGTGTGAAACAAGTACAATTATTTATTCCTTTCCCCTGGGCAGGCTACACTCAAGGAAGGGTCAACACCTTTTTCAGTCATCATTTTTGCACATTGGCAAACATTTTATGTGCACAGAATATTTAATACATTAACATGTTGACTAAATTTTATGTAACTCAGAATACCAGCATCACAGACAACGGTTAGAGTCATTGAAGATCAGAAGACCAAGTTCAGACTGTCCATCTCATGGTGCCAAAAATTTTCTTGTATCCAGATAATGAAAGCAACTCTACTGCTAAGCTCCTTAATGTTGCTGCACTCTGTCGGGCTTGATGATATCCTCAAGCATCCTTCCTTAAGGGTCCATTCTTACATCCATGACTTTAGCTACTACCAGACTTCTGTTTGATGTCTGTGCGCACAGCTTTAACCCCTGGTGCAGGGCGACCAAACTGCTTTACCTAGATGAAATTGCTAAACTGTTGAATAAAACTGAAATTTGTTTCTAGCGAGTCCAGCTGGTGGTACCAGCATAACTCTCTATGGTTCTAGGAAAGCATGAGGACATGTTCCTTGACTAAGAACTGATTGTCCCCCATCCAGTGAAAATGAACCTGAACTGCTCCAAACACTTCTAGAAGCTAAGCAGGCTCTTTGTGTCCTATTTCAATGTATTTCTCAGCTGTAATCCAACGCCACTCCTTTGGATTTACTGTTTTTTGAGCTGGCAGCTAGTGCAAACTGCATTACTTTGCCTTTATATCTCACAGCACTGCATGTTTTCCAGTGTGATCTTAGAATACATTAGGGCTTGCAGAAAAGTTTCCGTTGGTCTTTTTATTGTGGCACTTTCTTCCCTCCACCTTCCAATCTTGACTACTTTCTGCCTGGTTACTCATTTAAGTATGGAAAAGCACAATAAATATAATAAAAAAAATTGCTAGTGTTATCTTTGCCAGCTGGGAAGTTACACTGTTCTGAAATATTCAGGCAGTGAAACATATAAGGAGGCAATTTACAACCATCTAATAAATTAAAACTATTGCTAAAATTGACTGATGTGCGTTAACATGTGGTCCAGAATAGCCCCCATCCACTTGTCTGTATAAAGTGGATTTCTTAACATTCAGATGTGGATTTTAGACTTCTTCATCTCAAAGTTGTGCAGATCGAGTTGGCATCTGGAGAGTCAGAATAAGTTCCCATGTGGTTCTTGCTTTACATGAACATTTATAATAATTTATTCGACTTGGACAGATAGAGCAGCAATGGTGTTGTTTTGTCTGGAGGAAAGGGAACGCCCTCCAGCACTGAAACTTGTTTTTTTCACAACTAGATTTTATAGACAAGGGGGCATGTAGTCAGTAGAAAGTGCAAACAGCCATGGTTAAATAATAATTTCACTACAGTATAGAACAAAATGTGATATGAAACTGCCTTAGGTTAAAGGAGGACTAAACAGAAGCTAAACAGATATTAGTCATATAACCTAGTGTTAAATGAGAAATCACTGTGGAAACTGAAATTAACAGTTCTAGTGTCAGAAAGGGTTTTCACTGGCAAGAGATTATGGATTTTATTGTGTCCCTGATATTACACTAACTGGGATAACCAACAATCATGGAAATATGCAGTCCTTACATGCCATTTATTTCTCATTTTCTGTTTGTATTCATCTGCCTTTTGTGGTATGTCTAGCACATGAAGACCAGCAGTCTGACCACTGGGAACAAAAGAAAATGGATGTCAGGGTTCTCTTCATGAGCTTTGCTTCATAGCCATCTTGAGGTGAATTTATTGACATCCATTTCTCAAATGCACATTAAGAATTTATGATCGGAGATCTATGTAGCAAATGAAACTCCATACACTACAGAGAATTATCAGGTTTCCCCACTTATAACCACTTAAACACAAATGTCAAGATTCACCTCTCAAGCTTCACTGTGCTCAAGGTGAATTTCCTGATATCAGTTTATCAAATACAAGTTAACTCAAGTCTGGCAGTGGATGCAGAAGGTTAAGGCTGTCAACTGTAGTTCCTGTGATACAGGATTCAGTTCCCTCATTTCTCATTTTCCTACTATGCGACCTTGAGTAGGTCATGTACCTAGACAGTGCTCCTGGGTCACTCATAGAAAGGGGACTGTGTCCAGTGGGTCTACCTTGTTAAAAAATGGACATTAAGTTCAGAAACCCAATCATAATCATCTGCTTTCTGCGTCAGCAAGGCCCTGCATGTACATTTAGTATACAACCAAAGATGCACTGCAAATGCAAAATCTGCCTTCCCTTAAGGCCACTTCCTTACAAACTACAGACATTCAAGAAAGAAACACACACATTGAGAACCCTTTACCTCAGGGAGGAGGCACAGAGTACCAGAATGCATCATCTGCGGTTTTGTTACACTGGAAGTTAGATTGTTCATTGATGCCTGAAATAAAACATGAAGGGCTAAGATGATGAGGGATAGGTGCTTCACTTGTGGACTCGGACAATAAATCTTTTTCTAATTACAATGCATTGTACACAAATAGATTTTAATAGAAAGAACATTATACCTATACTGCTAACGTATTTGCCTTTATGGAGTTACTACTGTGGAAGAATGCTTTTGCTTACAGTCGTCTTTACCATATACCTACTGGCTTTCCTCCAATGTTACCTCCGGTTAGCACCATTATACTGCACTCCCACGCCATGATGACTGAATTCTCAGTAGGACTGCGCAAGGTAACAGTGTCAACATGGACACATCCATCTCGTCTCACCAAGATTTCTGCTTTAGAGAAGCAGAGCACACACAAGTACCAGCTAAGTGTGCTTTTTCTCATCAATAATAGCATTTGTGTGAATATTCTCTGAACCTCACCAGCCTCTCTAACATCAGTAACACACAAAACACACACCACAAACAGAAGGGGGCTTTTGGACGCCCAATTTCTTTCCTGGCTGGCCTTTCAGAAAAAATAAATAGCACAACTTAGTAGACACAAGGATCACCATTACAATAAGTCACATAATTTAAATATATTGGGTTACAGCTAAACACTTCTCTCTCGCTTTCTACATTAGCCATAACCAAGGAATCACATCAATTTAAAAAAAAAATCAGTTGTCTTCTCATCCCTCAAATCAGCCTGGCACTGCAAATCAACAAGTAGAATATCAAACAAATTCAAACTCAAACTTCAGTAACCCAAACACTTTGCTTCATAATACCAGTTAGTATAGACAGTTCCATTGCCCCATAGCTATCAAATGAGAAATGATTTTTCACAGAATTTTGGGCTATCCTATGCAATCTTACATACATATTCCTTTACCTAGATCACAGCCTTACCCTGGGTCATTGAACTATTCACTTAAGAGTATACGCAAAAGTGCCAATGTACGACGCATCTAAAACTAATCTCACTGAGAGAACATACCAAATGGAATAGAACCACTGCTGTAGATGAACATGTTGCCTGCCTCTGTGCCGTAAAATATATCCCCCACCTGTCTCTGTGCCATAAAATATACTCCCCCCTTCTTTTTTTCTTCTTAAGAGGTTTTAGCATCCACTGCAAAAACTTCATGACAGAAACTATTGGAAAGAATCTTTTTAAAGTAAGCTAGTCTGGAAAAGTCACTCCATGTTCTGTGTGGCCTACTGATGAAAGTAAGGCTACACATTTTTAGTATCCCTGCTCCAATGAACCTTAAAGCAACACAAATATGTGCTCATACAAAGACCAAGAACACAGTGGTAGATGGCTACCCCTTCAATCATCATAATGATGAAGCAACATCATGTAAAGACACTTAAAAACTGATTCAGTGTTCATGGAATTGTGTCTGATACACAGATGTTTTCGCTATTAAAACAATCACTTACTGAGACTGAAACACAAAGAAAGGAATCAATATCATGTTTTGAGAAAACTGCCAATCTCCAGGGTATGGAAACCTACTCCAAGCCTTGCACTGTTTTGGACTTTTCATTTTAACTTTCCCATCATCCTAGTATCTGCTTCTGAGATTATAACACTCATTTTTCATCACTTGCTCTCACCAATAATTGAAAACCCATATACTACATACAGAAACCTCTCTTACTGGTCAGCCCAATGGACCCATTTCATTAGAAGGACCCCTCTTACTAGGTTTACTAGAAGAGGTTTTCCCTCCTGTCATCACAGCAGTCACCCTGCTCTGATGCAGAACATTTCAGACTTATGGCAAGCTTACAGATGTGATTACAAGTAGCCACTGTCACACTGAACTTGCAATGAGAAAGGATATACAGGTCTACAGTACATTCAATGAGACACCAGTCGACCTATATATAAAATACTTCCATAACAGATATTAAAGAAAATACTTAAAAAGCAGCTTATCCCATAATCATACTAAAACAGATCCATCATTGAACAATACTTACCCATTTATACAAATAGTCACTGGGACTTGTCCTTTGAAAACAAAATTACACTGTACCTACACGCATACGGAGTGGAATTTGGCTCATTCGGTGCCCAGTACCATTCTCCTGATCTGCTTCCCCTCAAACTCTTAACTCTGAATTGAGGAGCAAAAAAGAAAAAAAAAATCTTTCCATGACTTTGTTATGAGGTGGACTTTACACAAGTGCTTTAGCACTGTGCTCTAACTGCAAAACAAGAACCTGCTTTCATTTCTGTAGCAGCATTTCAAAATGCTAGCAAAGAAATGAATGCCTGTACTGCATTACTGATCGATCAGCATCTCCTGATCATGTCTCCTAACACCCTGCACCTGGGAGAGCTGCACCCTTTAGTCCACACTAGCTAAGCCTCTGAATAAAGACAGTAATGGCATTTTCCCTACTTAAATTTCAGACCTACAACTATTGTATCCAACATATTAAAAATCCTATGCATTCAAAAATAACAAATGCAACACAACCTATCACCATCTCCTTGCACCTGGTAAACACAGACTCTGGACAGGACATAGTCCTGATATTCCAATTTATCCTTCCTAAACAGTGTACTGCCATATTTCAATGATAGTCACCTAACTTTGCCAAAATTCCTAGACTTGTCCAAAACCTTTGACGTGTCACACAGGTTATTAAGACTTGCCGAATTCAATTCATGCACTTAACTTATCACTCTGAAAAGTCACAATCGGTGTTCTGGAAAGATGCATGGTCCACCTTTACACCTATTTCAGTAAGTGGCTCTCAGGGCTCTGTCCTTGGCTCTATGTTCATCAATGATCTCTATAATTAGGTTCATAGGTGTGTACTAGGCTAATAGCCCTAAGGCCTTTACAAACCTAGCAATAGGATTACTCTGGCATAGTGCCAGCTGACCTTAGTTCCCAGTGCCTCTGTCAAGTAGAGCCACTGGAGTTATCCGTGGGGTGAATTTTCTGTTTCCATCCACTCATCAAGATTTCTCTTGAAGCAGGCCAGTGAGGTGGCTCTGTTTGGGTCTATAGTAGAAGATTGAATGTTTAGGTGATCGAACACAAACATCAATCTGCTAATATCGAACCGCACAATGTCGAATGTCCCAGGGAAACACGTCCCTCGGCCACAACACAAAAAACATTACTTTACATCTAAATTAAGTGGGGGGCTTAGTCCCCCACACCCCCCGATGTGGGGGGCTGTGCCCCCTACACCCCCCCTAACTAAATATACCAACTCAGAGATCACCTAACAGTAGGGAAATAGAAAAATCTGGAGAATGGCCAAGGGAAATCTTTCCCTGCATTAAATTGGCCGTTCGCCATTTTTTTTGCTTTCGATATTAGAAGATCGATGTTTAGGTGTTTGATCACCTAAACATTCGATCTAATACAGACCCACTCTGTTTGACCTGTATGGGAAGTCTGTTCCATAGCATGGGCAGTCTCTGGGTTATGAACCTCTCCCTCCAGCATGTTCTGTTGATTGTGGTAATGAGGATGAGGTTTCTGGAGCATGTGGTGCGGAGTTATTGGGATTTCTTTAGATGCAGCATTTCTAACAGAGCTGGGTCAGACATGGCTTTGTAAGCCAAGCAGAGATTGCCTCTAAGTAGGTGATATGATACAAAGAATAGCTGGAGTATGTCCATGTAGGACAAATGGTTAAGGTCTAGGATCCTCTGATGTACTTTTGCAGCCTCTCCAGTTGTTGCAGGTGTCTAGTGAGGTACATGCCAGATGGAGCATTGTACCGAGTGGCCTAATGAGGGAAGAGTAGAGGGAGACAATGACCTCTTTCTTCCTGTATGCAAAACCGTTAGTAATGAGATGTGCCACATAGGACTTTCTGACCACAGTGGCAGTGTGGTGATCAAAAGAGAGGTTGCTGTCAACCTGTGTTCCCAGATCTCTTATAATGCCTTCTGTGTTAAGTGGACTACCATCAATGTTGTAATTCATGGGAACTGGGTTTTTCCCAAAGGGGATGATGACATTTTTTGGCATTGAGCTTAAGGCCATGGTTCTGATAACTCTCGTTGGTCTCAGTGAGGTCATTCTGTAGGATGTCAACATCACTTGGAGAGTTAATGATAGCTCCCAACTTGCAATAGTCTGCAAACTTTGTCAGCCAGAGTCCCTTCGTGTCGGCCTGGACTTCAGAGAAGTAGATGCCAAACAGGGGAGGACCCAGGATTGAACCCTGTGGGGCTCCACTCATGACTAGTCGGCAATCTGACTTGGAGTCAGCTACTTTCACACTCTGGGTTCTATCTGTGAGCCAGTTTGCAACCCACCTAGTGATATAGAGGTTGATGCAAAGCTTAGTGAGTTTTTCTATGATTCCCAAGTCGGGAATGGTATCAAAAGCCTTGGCCAGATCAAGGTAGGCTGTATGAACCACCTTGCCTTCATCAACAGCTCTGGTGACAGACTCAAATAAGTCTACCAAGTTGAGTAGGCATGAGCTACCTTTCACAAAACCAAACTGTGTGGGATCCAGAGTTTGGAGATTCCCTATATCCTTGTTTACTAGGTCCATGATAATGCATTCCATAACTTTGTATATCAGACTCGTAAGGCTAATGGGGCAATAGTTCCCAGGGGGTCTGT
The DNA here is from genome assembly GCF_019279795.1 of Protopterus annectens. Taxonomy (NCBI): domain Eukaryota; kingdom Metazoa; phylum Chordata; order Ceratodontiformes; family Protopteridae; genus Protopterus; species Protopterus annectens. The sequence goes on along the minus strand of NC_056747.1, from coordinate 521,354,245 downwards.
AGTCACTCCTCCTTTGTGGAGAGGGATGACTGTAGCAGTGCGCCACTTGGTAGGGGCAAAGCCTGAGGTGAGGTTGGGATTGAACAGGGCAAACAAGTGAGGTGCCAGTTCACTCTGTAGAACACAACCAGGGATATTGTCAGGTCCCATAGAAGCTGTATTCTTGGCCTTGGACAGTGTGTGCTTTAACCTGTGCAGCAGTAATACTGGGTGCCTGGCAATCTACTGGTACTGTGATTGGTCCTTTGGGGGGAGGGAGAGGGGTAAAGTTGGCACTGAATCTGTCGGCCAGTATACTGGCAATATCTGTTGGCTTGGTATAGGAGGTACCATTGTGCAGTAGCTCAGAGCAAATCTGGGTATTGCTGTGGAAATTCTTTCGTAACTATAGACTTCACTTAATTGATAATGCATTAATCCAACATGAAGATGAATTCACCTTAGTCATGCCAATTCCCAACCCATCTACAACAGCCTTTTGCATCATGAATGTACTGCTAGAAAATTCACAACTCAAAACAATAAAAAAATAAAATAATGTTCTTCTCACTAGTCCTCCTCACATTACCAAATGTATGGAATTCCAGATTTCAGGGTCAGAACAGAAAAGGCATGATCTGACTGCTTTTACCTGGTTCAGGACATTAGATTTGCGGTGGAGGTGGAAAGAGATCAGAGACATTTATTGGTGGTCACCTTTCTAAGAGTATGCTGGAGAAGGGAAATAATTCCATGTTGATACATTTGAAAATCATGGAACCTGGAAAATTATTTGCAGGATGAATAGCCATTTGGCTTTGGACAGGGTGTCATAGAGCTGTTCTCTTCTTGGTAAGAGAGTTATCATTATGCATATATTTATTTGTGATGGTTTGGATTTGCTTTAAGTTCTCTTGGAGGTGGATGGAAAACACATTTACCCTTAACAGTCCTACGATTTATTTTCAGCGGAACAGTTAATTTGTTGACTCTTGTTTTGGTCACTTAAATATGGAACTGAAAGTTGAGGCAAAAGTCTAAATAAAACCCTATGTACTTGTAGGATGCAACTTTTTCCACTAGTTCAGCACTATTAAGTGAAAAACTCCAGTTGGAAAGTGTTTCTAGCATTTGTGGTGTTCTAAATATTGCTTTGGTTTTCGTTAGAGTTAGAAGATTGTGCTGGACAAACCAGTCAGTAAGAGATCACAGATTTGTATGAAGGTTTAAGATCAGTGTGGTTGATGTGCTAGATCTGCAAATGACCATACTGTCGAGGGGAGAAGTTAATTTCTGTCCAAAATGCTTTCAAAATTGGAGCATACTAGAGATGTTTGTCAAAAAGGAAGACGTATTACACTAATTAGTAATATGTTTCTTGTCAAGGCATAAAAAACACAAATAATGGGTGACTTTGGAATGAATCCGCTTTTAACAAGTTTGCCTGCTGAAACAGCAAATGAAAAAAACCTATCCCATCCTTTTCTGATTAACAAACTGAATCATCAAACTGAACAGCCTGTGTCAAGCAGAGTGGCAAACTGCTTCATCTTCTGGTGTGTGAGGAAAGGAACGCTACAGGCAGTACGTAAATGTTAATGATATGGCATCCATTATGATGAGTAACATACGGACCGTGCTCTCTTTTTGTGTTCAGACTAGATCAGTACGCAAGTGATGATTCCATTGTTGTGCATTTGTTAGACCTTAAAACAAACTCCATTTTCAACACAAGCTCAGTGATTAACCCTGTAAGATACAGGGCCAATCTACTACACTGAACATTTGAAAGATACATGAAAAGAACAAAATGAAAAATGCCTTTGCAACATGTGCCATCATAACTAAGAAATATAGTTATGATACTCTGTACAGTGTGCTATGCCATCTCACTGCAGTTCTCATCAGCCATGGTAAAAACCTCACGGAGGCTGGTAGTGCATCATATCCTTGGTGTCCATCACCATTCCAGTAAATATAAAATATTGCTTGGTGTCAAAATGTAACATTTCTTTCTTTTTGAGTCAAAGAATGACAAATAGCCCAAAATAAAATCTGTAGCTCAAAATTCATTTTTGAAAAAAAAAATTGTTTTCTTCATTCACATAACAAATGACAGCCCCAAAGATTATGCTGTTCTTTTAACAAAAGATGATCTGACTGCATCTGCTAGCAATTATCTCTTACAACACAAATTCATAGAAAATTCAAGCCTTGGGTCTAGAATTTCAATTGTTTTTTCACCTTGGGTAAAACAGCCAATAATCCTGAAGAGGTGCAATGTGTCTCACACTGGAAGTCACATGGAACAAAAACTGTGAAGGTATTTAAAACTTTAGCTTTTCATGAACAAAAGAAAGGAAAAACAGCAGAGGGTATGTGGTGCAGCTAAAATCCGCAAGAGGAAGATGTGACCAGCTGTTAGTTTTGCAGAAGCTATAGTAGAAAATCATTTTCTAAGATAGGTAATATTAAAAATAAATGTTCGACAGTATGTGTATGCTATTGAGCCAAATATGACACGCAGTTTCTAGTTACTATTAAGATACAAAGGATCAACACTGAAAATCAGAGAAAACAGAGGAAGTGCAGCAAATGAATCATTAAGAATGGCAAGAGAAATTTAAACAAAGTAATGAATAAGTTAAGACATGCACACAGTGCATAAGAGGAAATATTTAAGCAATGAAGCTGAAGGCTGTGAAGGGAAAGTAATGCACATATTACTGGCACAGCCATTTGGCCAAGGATATTTACTTGTAAAAAAATAAATAAATAAAAGAATATTTAATTGTAATAATAAAAATAATCAATGCAAAATTCACTTTTATACTGTAGCATTGAGTCAGAAAGTTAAATTTCCTAAAATTTTGGGTTGACTGGTAACACATTTGTAGTCTATAAGCACAGAATAAAAGAGTATGATTAATCACAGTTGCATAGCCATCACAAATGCTGTACAGAAACAGAACAGAGATTTTGCATAACTTTCCCGATGTATTTACAGGCCTGAGAAAGTTACCAAAAGAATATCAAACAAGGCCAGATGCTGCATCAGTAATGCAGTCTCAAATGAAGTGCCGGTAGCCCTCAGGAATAGAAATAAGGCATGAACTGAAGTCAATGCAAAACTTAGCTGCCATTAAAGAAACAGACACAAAAGCATGACTATATTGCCATTGATGTGAAGCTTGACAATATTTGCATTTTATTACTCTGCACAATCTGAATAAAGTGATTGAAACAGAGCATTACTCATTGCTCATTGTGCAAGAAGTGGTCTCAATAAAGCCAAACAGTAAAACCATGAGCTCCAAGTTCTACACATTTAATACATTGTTAGAAAGGTATCACTGAGTCTTCTATCTGTCAACATACCAGCACAAGAAATACTTCAAAGAACTTTTGAACGGAATTGATGAAGACAAGACACTGATGCGCTTACTGAGACAATTTAAAACTGAATGAGAGGAGGTGTAAAACAAGAGTGGCAAGTCTGAAATGTTTATGTAGTCAGAAAAAAAAACAAGTCCTCAAGCATAGTCTAATCTAGTATGCATTTGACAGTGAAGAGCAAGGTCTATTTGCAATGAAAAGTGCTAGCATCTAAATAAAGGAAATGCTGTGGTGCTCTTGTTATGCGCAGATTTTAAATTGGGTCTAAACCAAGCTGATATGAAGGAACAGCCCATTGATCTGAGTAAATTATAAGTAAGAAGAAATGTTGTCTAACTACAGAAAATCTCCTGAAGTTGAAAGCAGGAAAAAAACACAGGTAGTGACCATGCAAGACCTCTAGTGCAGAATAAAAATAACATGCACCTGAAGCCAGGCAGACTAAATGCCTTTCATTTTATTTATTCTCGCTCTCATTTAGACAATCATCCCTTTAACTTTAAGCTCATACCCCTAGAACTCCTGCAATTTATCAAAATCATTTAAGCTTATTCCCCAGTGAAATTATTAACAAGGCCTTAGTGAATGATCACTGTGCAGAGTTGGCAGTGACACCATGGCACACTGAATCAGTAGGAAAGAAACACTTATGAAACGACTGTTTTCTTATACAAATGGAACAACCATCCAGTCAGAAGATAGTCATGTATCTTTTTCAGAGAGATTGGCTTTAAAGATGAAGTCATTCTTCACACAAAGGAACATTTATTTAATATGACACATTTATGGTGCCTCATCCACTCGTCCAGGTTCCTTCTGAATAGCACCATAGAGGTGCTCTGATTCACATGAATTGGCAGTCTATTCCAAACATGTAGCAGTCACTGGGAGATGTATCTGTCCCTCTAGCATGTCCTAGTTAAGTCACAGGCCATATTTAGGTCCCTGGAATGGGTAGCTCTGGTCCCGTTTGATTTACAGATGTGCAGTAAATTCATCAAGTCTGGGTCAGAGATTGCTCTGTAAGCCAGGCATAAGTCTCCCCTAAGGAGTCTTTATGATACTGAGTAAAGTGACAGGGATTTGGTCTGTGTAAGGCATCTGCAAGTCCCTTTGATGTTTTTAGTTCGAAACCTCTGAGGTCTCTCCAATTGCTGCAGATGCTTTGTATGGTACATGCCGAAAGGGGCATTACATACAATTACTGGCCTGATTAGTGATGAGTGCAGAGGAGTTATAACCTCTTTTGCTCTAGAGGTGATGCCTTTGCTAATCAAGTGTGCTACATAGAAAGCCTTCTTTATTACAGTAGACACATGGTGGTCAAAGTTAACGTTGCAGTTTTCTTGGGATTCCAAATCTCTTACCACTTCATAGGAACACAGGGTATTGTTAATTTGATAGTGTGAAGGGACACTGTTTTTGCCAAAGGGAATGATGCATTTCTTTGCATTCAGTTTGAGACCGTGACTAAGACACCAGTCGATGATCTGCGTAAGACCCTCCTGATGTATAATGACATCATATCGGGATTCAATAATTTGCAGTTTGCAGTTTGCAAACTTGGTCTGCCACAGCACTTTAGGTTTGGCTGGAACTTCTGAGAAGTCTAGACCATTGAGTAGGGGGTCCATCACTGACCCTTGTGGCACCCAGCTGTTGACAGGTCTGCTGGTTGATGTGGAGTCACCCACTTTGATAGTGGGTGACTGGTCTGCGAGTCAGCTGGCAGCCCATCTCCCAAAAAAGGGGGTTTACATTCAGTTTGCTAAGTTTATCGGAGAGTAAGGGAATTTGCATGGTTCTCTGAACAAATTTTTCCTATTTAGGATGAATATCACCACATGGCTCCATTAAAAATATGTCATAAGCCTACAAGGTCAACAAAACAAAATTAAAAAAAAATATCTGCAGCTGAATCACAGTTCTTAGGTGACAGGGAGTTTGCCCTTCACCCACTGCTGAGTGATCCTATAATTAGTGAATTTAGAGAGACAGGAGATTGAGAGGTGTGAGGCATTAGTACTTTACTTTTACCATGTTCTTGTGTGGCTTGGTTGGGATTGGATTAATAGGTTACAGTCGATGAAGCCCATACCAGTTGTGTATTCCATCCTTTAACATGCACACACACACACCCATGTAATAGATATAGTGTGTATGTGTATACATGCACACACCAATACACATTATGTATGCACACATACTTGGACCAAATAACATTTGCATGAGTGTGTGTGCATGGTCAGAGTCGCATATGATTTATTACTCTGTTCAAAAGGAAAACTAATATGCAGCTTTGCATAACTTAATGCAGCAAAGTTTTCCTTGTAGCAAAATGCATGGATTATGGTTTCCTGTTTTGGAAACCAGACTGCAGAACTCAATACAAGACTAACTGGCTTGCAATTTCATCTGCTTCATGATCTACAACATATACAGATTTTATATCTTGATACGAAGGTAAAATGTATTATTAATGTTCCTAGGACTTATTGATAAACTGAGTAGAATAGTTTAAAAATAATTTACATGCACACAGCTTTATATACACATACACTTGTATGTGTGTGTATATATTACACACGCATGTATAACAATGTATGCATACACAGACACATGTATACACATATATATATCAAATACATATATGACACTCGCATGGACCACAAAACATGTAGCTCTTCTGTGGGTGTGGATGGGGCTTATGGAAGTGTAAGAATATAGCAACACGGAAACTTGGCATATAAATCTTCTACTTTCTAGCTGTTATTTATTCTTTTACCAGTTAAGTGAACTGGCACTTTCTGGACCCTTTTCAGCTGTAATACTGCCCACAAAGGTAAGCAGAACATATGTGGTTAAATCAACTGGAATGTTTCTAGGAAGTGAAGGGCACCTGAAATACCTGCAGAAAAATGACATGAGAACATGAAAAATTCTGCACGGTCTTGAGGTTAGGCTTGAACCAAGAACCCTGAAGATGTAGCCAAGATCTTATCAGTAAGCAACTGTGCAGCCACACTATCCATTCTCCATAATTTCTGGTAAGGTTTAAGATAAAGCTTGCTTGTACAAAAATACAGAAAATGCATTGGTGGAAAAATGTAAGCAGTACTCTTGGTTGCCACCAGAAAATATACATCTATTTTACAACCAACACCACACCGTGGGGGTGGTATGCCCACTTCAAAACATCCTTTTAGTCATTTGTCTGCAGAAAACACAGATGCAATGCCAAGTTCAGGAATAAATCCCAGTGGTGGATCCCAAGTATAAAACTATACAGTAAAAGGAAGAAACTCATAGCCAGTAAGAGCAGACTTAATACCCAATCCCCTCTCCAGGGCAGTTTTACATGCCCAGCATGTAGTGCCCTGAGCAGGACCATAAACTAAATGCCAAAATTTGCAGCATTGCGCTCTTTGGCAAATGTGGGCACGGCTGCATTTAATACATAGGTAACACCCCTTTGAAAACTGACTTAGCCATTGTGGATCTGGGTACTTTCTTTGGTAATGAACTATACTTTGATCACCACATAACATGTCATTAGGAGATCCTTTTATTTAGGTAGACTGATGATCCTGGTATATCTTCTAGAGCTAAAAAGAATTATCCCTCTCTATTCCCACTTCAATATCATATGTACTGGTATAATTGCCCATTCGTTATGTACTTAAGCATACAACTCCACTTGAGAGACTGTATTTTTACCTCTGTAAGACAATCAAAGGCTAGTCTTTTTTGTGCTATACAGACCACCTTAATACATTCTCTCTTTTTCTGCTTCCTACAGATTCTTGACAGGGGACCTTTGTTTAGCCTACAGAATCTCATGTGATACTGTCCTGTGTAGCCTTATGCACAATTGCAAATAAACACCCTAAACACTTGTTAGACAACAAAACTTCCACCAAAATAAACAGGACCTAAAGGCATTTCTCATAGAGAATCCCTCTTATGGAACAGACATCCCTTAAATATAAGGCAAAATACCACCTGGACTACCTAACTATAACCTGGATGAATGGATTGATAACTGTAAATACTGCCTGAGTCTGGCCTCTCAAGACCTCATTGAAAGGGTTTGAAACTGGGTCCTAACAATTCATGATGAAGGGTACTTATGAACTAGGACCTTGTATAAATGAGCCACTAGATCAGTAACCTACTACTAACCTACGAACCTTAGACTGCACATAAGAGGAAAGAAGCGACAGTCTGGAACTTAGTCTGCAGTTCCAAAAATCTATGCTACACTCCTCTTGAGAAAGTCACGGAGGAGAAAATAAAAGAATAAGGTAATCGGACCTCTGTATCTTGGGTGATTATTATAGTGATACAAAGAGGATGACGAGTAGCCTAGGCATTACCCAAGAGCTGTTGCTATACAAGTACTACTACCTTGTTAAACAAAATAAATATAATAAAACATTTGTTTATTGGGACAGAGCCCATTTTCAGCCGAGGCCCAGGCCAGGAAGAAACACTCCAGACACATCTTTGGAATGTTGGACCACCCGGAGGAAACACACGCAAATGCAAGGAAGACATGCAGAAGGCACCCCAGCCAAGAATTGAACTGGAGAACCTCTTGCTGTGAGGTGACAAGCTAACTGCTGCACCACTGTGCTGCCCATAATTTCTGAATGTTTCACCTACTAAATGAGGCAGTAGTCATTAATACTATTTTATGCATTAAAACATTGTAGCATTGATAAAGATTTCTCCCAAATTAAGTTTTGAGCTTTTCTTTCTTGAATATACAGGAATTAATATAACCACAGAACATAACTTATTTTAAACTTCAGGTTCATTGTGCTTGAAGTACAAGTTAATAAAGGGAGGGGTAAAAATAAGCAGCTCCCAAAGCCCCCAGTATTAAATGTAAAACTGAAGTAGCTTATAGTGGCAGGTTGCATGGAGTAAGCACACTGACAAATCAGTACTCACTCCACAAAGCTAGTATTTAGGCCTCGTGCTCCCAAAGTGCGTGTTGACCTACTTTCCAGCATCAGAATCTCATCTGATTGTAACATAAAAGGCTGCCTGTGTAATATCTCCTGCTGCAAAAAAACTTTCATAAAATGAAAGCAACTGTTTCAATGAAAGATGTGGACACAAAAATCAATAAAAAAGTGAAGCCATTTGTCTGCATATGAAACTGGTTAAGGCAGGGATTCAGAAACTGTTCGTATAGACTGCATGTTCTGTCAAGTACTACAAAAATGGAAAAATGCTAGTGATAAATTTGCATTCACGTATTCATCAAATTAAAAAAAATTAAAAGCAAGAAAAAAACGATTTTACTTATTTTGTTACAAAATCAGAAATATACATTAAGCCAGATCTTGGAGTATGACAGGGCACATAAATGTTGAACATAAAACATTTAAAAGTGCATACATGCATGCATATAAACTTATTGAGAAAATAAAACGCTCTTGTCTAGCAAGTGTAACAGAGACTGGCAGCTAGCCCTTTCACAGTTAGATCCCCTACATCTTCTACATCCCACTATCTATATTTCAGATAATGGTTTATAGATAGGTAGATACTAGCATAATGGCCACCAGGGAACTTTATAAGCCTAGCCATGCAACCCAATACAATTGATTCCCCTTTTAACATCAGCATCTTAAGTGGAGGGGAATGTGCTTCAGGAGGTTGGTAAAAAGTTTTGTGGGGGGATGTGTTAGGGACTGTTTACTGTCCCTCTGTCTTTAAGAGACCTAGGGAAGAATTTACAATTTCCCATCCAATAGTCAAAATTATATTTGAATAGGGTTAGAGATGTTCTCTGCTTCACATGGATGGGGGACCAGTTCCATAGCATGGGAATCCTTTGAAATACATCTGTCTCACCAACATATTTTATTTAAGTTGTAAGCAAAGTTCAAATTCCTAGACAGTACAGGTGTACAAGTTGAAAGTACAGTTGTGTAGAATCTTACCATAACGGTAGATGCCCTTCTCTTCACTGTTGCAGTATTCCTTGCAGAAGGGACCTCCTGCAAAGGACAGCCCAACACAAAGCAGTAGGGCCAAAGCCTTTAATTTACAGGCACTGTACATCACATGTATGCTCCCTCTGCAAGGCAGGGGGCATAAAGGTGATGAAAGGATGCACACACTTTAGAACTGCAAAGCTCCAGGAAGAACAGAATGTCCCTAGCTACCAGAAGGAACATGTGCACCCAAAAGAGAGAATGAGAGAGAGAGAGAGAGAGAGAGAGAAACCTCTCAGCCAAGAGAACAAGGACAGTAGATTAGAGAAGAGTGGGCAGGAGGAAGGAAGCAAATACTGCAACAGTGAAGAGAAAGACATCTATTGTTATGGTAAGATTTTACACAACAGTACTGTCCTTCCATATCACTGTTGCAGTATTCATAGATTAGTGAAGGTATGGAGAGAGGACCAAGTAGCAGCCTCAAGGACAGGATTAGTATTCCAGGCCCTTGAAAAAGGCACCAGAGGCGGCAAAGGCTCTGTCAGACGGAGTCTTTACTGAAGGGGAAAGACAGTTGTCTTAAAAGAAATAAAAATAAATGGGCTTAGGTATCAAGATGGTCTGCTTAGAAGCAGCTAAACCCAAAGACCTGGTATGAAAAGAAAAAGTTGTTCAGATTTGAAAATAACTTTAGTTTTCTCCAAATAATATCTGAGATGTCAATGCAAGTTCAAAGTGTGAACACCCTTCTCACTGGCGAACTGTGGAGAAGGAAACTTGGCATAAAAGGAAGATTAGTACAGGCACCCTGTCCCTGTGAAAAATTAACAAAGGAGGAGGAACATACATGACAGCCTGAAGTTCAGAAACCCTCTTGGTCAAAGAAAGAACCAAACGAACAGTCTTCCAAGTACAATGCTGTAAGGAGGCCTAAGCAGGATCAAAAGGAGCCTCATTTAATTTTACAAGTACAAAACTGAGGTCCCTGGAAGACAGAATAGCCTTCCTGGGACCCTTAATAGGAGGGGCACCTTTAAGAAACGGTTTGACCTCAAATTTGGAGGCTAAAGGAGGATTCAAGGGCAGACCAGCAGAAACTGCTTATAGGCAAGTTTTAACTGATGAATATGCCAATCCAGCCTGGGGGATCACATAAACAAGAGAGGACCAGAGGAACCTCCCCAGACAGAGGTTCCTGATTATAAGAGGCACCAGACATAAAATCTCTTCCATTTGGACAAATTTGATTTCCTGGTGGTGGGCCTCCTGCAGGAACTGAAGCACATCCTCAGAAAAAAATGTGCCCAAAATGGATCAGAACCCTATCACCCAGAACATCAGCTGAAGAGTGCATAAGTGAAGATGGATAAGAGACCCCTTTTTTCTTGTGTTTGAACGTCCACCCAGCCAGGTATCTTGTAGTGACTTCCCCTAGCCAAGTGAAAAAGAAGGTGGAGCTAATGATGTCTAGGCGAAAACAGAGTCACCAACAAGATTTTGGGAGAGTCCTGCCTAATCTTATTCAAGAATCTTGGAAGAAGAAGATTAGGGAAGGCATACAGAAATATCACTTCCAAAGGGAAAAAAACAAGGGGTCCACTTTCCAAACCAGAGGACTTGGGACTCTGGAATAGAAAAGAGGAGGTTGTCTGTTCAGAGGGGAGGCAAAAATACCTACCCAAGAAATACCTCACAGATGGATAATGCCCAGGAACACATCTCTGTGAAGCATCCATTTGTGAGGTTGTGTGCTGAACCTGCCGTCAGACTGTGCTCTGAGGGGAATGCTAACAGCCTGAAGACTTGCTTGATACTTGACAGCTTGACTCCAGACCTGAAGAACTAGCCTGCAAAGTAGGTAGGACCTTGTACCCCCTTGCTTGTTGACATACCACCTCACTGGGGTATTGTCTGTGAAAACCTTGAGGCACCTGGAATGAAAGAGGGAATGAAAAGCCCGAAGAGCTAGACGCAGAGCCCTCATCCCCTTGATGTTTATGTTATCTGACCTTTGATGAAGAGGCCAGAGACCCTGATCCTTGAGAGAGCTGAAGGAAGCTCCCTACCCCCTGTTGGAGGGACCTGTAAAGAGCTCAAGCTAGGACTGGAGTCTGGAAAGGAAGTCCTAGGTTGAGCGAAAGTTGCTGAATCCACTACTGATGTTCAAGCTTGAGACAGGGAAGGAAGGGAACCAAGTCTAGGGGGTGACAATGTTGAAGCCACACTAACTTGAGGTACCACTAAAGTTCTCATATGGAACCTGGCTAGAGACAGCATGGGAATGGTGGAAGCCATAAATCAGTGGACCCTGAAAAAAACCCTAGCCATGACTGAATCCAGAAGATGATGACTAGAAAAAGGCAATCAGAGAGAGGGCCTCAGGTGCAGACAGAGATGCCAGCATGGGGATGGTCTCAATCCTGAAACCAAGAAAAACATGATTCTGAAAAGGAGTCAAGACTGATTTCTGAATATTTATGGTGAATCCCAGACTCTGCAGCAGGGGAAACAGTAAAATTGGAGATCCTGATGCAGAGCCTCAGGGAGTGAGGCCTGAATGGCTAGATCGTCTAAATAAAAAAAGATCTGAACCCCTCTCTTCCTGCAAAAAGCAATGACCGAAGTGATGCATTTCATGAATTCCACTGAGGCAGAAGAGAGGCCAAAGGGCAAAGCACAGAACTGAAAATGCAAGGAAGAAACAGAGAAATGCAAACATTTTCTGAAAAGGGGATGGATGTGGATATGAAGATAGGCACCCTTGAGATCCAGAGAGAGCCCAAAAAGGCCTGGAGGAAAGAGATGATGAAATAAAGTTTGAAGAGACATCTGAAAGGAGGGAGATTCTGAGAAAATTCCTGAACTGGTCTCCAGGTGCCCTCCTTCCTGAGAACCAGAAATATTCTGGAATAAAAACCCCTCCCTTCCCGTGCAGGGGGCACAGCTTGAATGGTGTCCTTGGTCACAAGAGAATGAAGCACCTCTGGAAAGTGAGGAAGGTGTTCTTGAAGATTACGAGATGCCTAGAAAGGGAGGAAGAGATTTCCAAACCATGAGACACCCATGGCAGATAGACACAACCCAAGTGTCTATTGTGATCATTAACCAATTTGGACAGGACAGGCAAAGGAGGAGGGACAAGGGAAGCAAACTATCAAATGGAACCTGGCTTGTCCTTAAAAGGAAGTTTCTTAGAAATAGGGGTCTATGCAGATTTAGCAGGAGGTACATGTCTAGAACCCTTTTTATCCTTGGGTGGAGAGCGAGACTATCTGTGAACAAAAGCAGATTTGGAAGGGTATTTCCTCTGAAACTTTAGAATAGGAGAAACAAAAATATGTTTCAACTCCTGCAAGGCTTTGCCCTCATCCTACAGAGATTTATAAAGTTCAGCACCAAAAAGATTTTTATTTTCTAAATGAGCATCCAATAATTTGGCCTTAATGTCATCAAGTAAAGGGTGAAGACAAAGCCAAGAGTAATGCCTCATTTACAGAACCAAATGCAGCAGCCCTGGAAGATGCATCAGCTGCATCATAACTACACTTAATAGAGTGGTGGGTAACTTGAGAGGTAGGACCCAAACAAGGAAAGGGCCAAAGCCTTTCCCTCAGAATCAAGAAAGCCAGAAATCACCCAAGAAAGCAGGGCTAAAACATACCTGGTTATATGAGTCTGGTAATTAATATCCCTAAAAGACAGGGTGGCAGCATTATAGACCTTTTTGCCTAACCTCTCCATGGCCCTACTATCCTTATCTGAAAGGAGCAGTTTGGCAGAGGGTAACAGTTTGGAAGGTTTATCAGAGGAGACAGACACCACAGAAGGATCAGCAGAATGGCATGTATACAGAAAGTATCAGGCACCTTTTAAAATCTGTCAGGTTTCTTAGGAGCTGAAGGTTGAGAAATCAGGGCCTACAGAAGCTACTGAAAAGGTATCCAGGAGGGCAGACAGAACTGAAGGAACAGCAGAAGGCTTAGGAGATTCCATCTGGAAGAGCTCATAATACCTCTTCTGAATATCAGAAACCTGATGGCAATCCCACTGAAGATTTCCATCATATGGAAAACAGTGTCCCCAAAGGAGAGTTCTTCTAAAGGGGAATCTGGACTAATAGAATCCACTTCCTCTGAAGCACAGTCCAAGGGGAAAAGGATCAGAGAAGAGTAGGCTAATGACTCTTCCCCCAAATCCTCATCCTCAGAGGAATCCTGCTTCCTTGGTCTCTCAAGAGGAGCAGAAGACCAGGGAGAGGCAGGCACAAAGAATCCTTGAGGAGGCTTTAAAGCCATTAAAACCTTAAAACACCCCCTTACAAAAATCCTGCCATTCTCATTGGGGATCCTTAACTGCAGAAGATATGTGCTTGGTTTTCTGCGGGACATCCACATGAAAAACCTGGGGTGAGTTGGACACTTGTTGACACTCAAAGCATAGCAGATATCTCCTCCCTCAAGATCTATGGAATCCCTCTTGGTCCCTCAGATATAAGCGGCTGAGGTTCACCCCTCAATGTCTGCAGTAGACATCTAAAAGCATCAGCGGATGTTCAAGAAGTCAGATCCATACTGGCATCCGACAGGGTCACGGCAGAGGAATAAGAGGCAATCACCCAACGGTCCTTTGGGCTTTCACTAGCCTCATGAAAACCATAACAGACCTGAGTTTTCTGGTCTTTTTCATGGCCAACAGCTGACTCTTGGGATGGGAAAGACTCTGCCACAGCCTCCTCAGCAAACAGCTTAAGACTTTGGTTTTTAGGGTAGATGAGGACAAGGCAGCTATGTAAGGTCCCGGGGACAAACGCTTGGCAGATAGAACACTGCTTATGGTCATGGAAACATCTAGACAAAAATGAGACTGGTGGTCATGATCTTTATGGGGAATCTGCCTCTCACACTGACATTTTCTCTTCCTGGATGATATAAACCAACAATAAAAATAAAAGCAAAAGATAAGGAAGGACCCCAAGGGGGTTCTTAAGCCCTTCAGAGCTTTCCTGCCAGCACAGAGCAGGAGGCTGAGCCCTGAAAAGACCATGCGGAGAACAAAAAAAAAAAAATATCTGCACCCTGGCATAAAAAAACAGCAAAATACAAGGTGGATGCATGGAGAGAGTGGCTACTGCAGCGGTGATCATTCTAACATCTAATGTTATGGTAAGTTCATCTTAAAAAAACTGTACTTTTGTTTTTCATATCGATCACTGTTGCAAGTAGCTTTAGTTGTATGGGTAGATTGCCATAGCTAACTATATTTGGAATAAAAGTCCAGGAGCCCCTGGAGAATGGACCTTGCAAAGCTTGATCTAGACCTAGAAAATGAATCAAGCTTGTAGTGCTTTGTAAAAGTATGTAAGGAGCACCAAGTAGCAATTTCAAGAATACTTCTATAATCCAACCCTTTCCAAAATGCTGTAGATGAATCCAAAGTCCTGGTACAGTGTGCCTTGACCTTGCCTGGAATAGATTTGTCACCGAGTGCAATAAAAGGTAATAGCAGTAGACAACCATTTGGAAACGGTCTGTTTTGACACTGGTTGTCCCATCTTATCTTCACAAGACATGACCAACTGATTGGAAGATCTAAAAGATTTATTTCTGTCAAGATCGTACCAGAGTTGTCTGTGGACATCCAAGGCATGAAGTATCCTCTCCCTCATTTTTTAGGCTCAAGAAAAAAAAATGGGAAGATGGATAGTTTTAGACACAAAAGGAGGATTAGGTCTCAAAAAAAAACTTGTTCCTGTGGAAAATGAGGTAGGGTCGACTCACCATAAGAGCTTGCAACTCAGATACCCTTCTTGCAGTGGCCAGACCAATCAGTAAAATTATTCTCCAGGTTAAGAACCTGAAGTCAGATTAGCTGGTTCAAATGGAGCTTCTCTAACACAAAATTAAGATCCCAAGTAGAGGCTACTGGTTTACCTGGAGACCTCTTATACAAAACCCCTTTCAAAAACATTTTGACACAAGAGTCCCTTGGCAGAGGAGGATCAAAGGGCAAGCATGCTGAAATCGCCAATAAATGTACCTTTATATACAGGAATAAGAAAGCCATGGGATAATAATTTACAGAAATATTCTGAGACCAGACAACACTGATCTTCTAGTAGCAGGCTTTCATGCCTCCATTAGTACCTATTGCATGTCCATAGAATGGTGCCTAAAAGGAATAAAGACCCTATCATGAAAGCGGTCACCTGAACAGGTGTGATATTGCAGTGTCGAGAAATAAAACAAAACTGTTTAATTGAAGCGCTTTCCGTTGCTGTTGTACAGCAACTTCCTCAGAAAAACTTAAGTATCAAACAACACTATTTGAATGGTAAACTCGATCACATGATGCTCGTATCAACTGGTAAACACGTCACAACAATTTGTCTTCCTAAATTAATGAGGTTTAACTGAAGTAAGTTAAACTGAATGTTGTTTTACCCTACTATAAAACACCAATAAAAAAGCAAATATATGTACAGTAAAAAATCTTCCTTTTTAAAAAAGAAACGGTATACATAGTATTCTAATTTAAATATCTTACACATTGCAATAGAAGTATAAAAGCCAGTCAGTACTTCCTAAGTCTGAAATCTGATTACCTTTTCAGACTTCTAAGTTTTAATAGGCATGCTATGTTGCAAGAATCATTTAAACCTGGAAAAGGAAATGCATTTAAGCGAATTTGCCATGCTAATTCACTTTCTTCTAGCAATAAATTAAAGGGACCTCCTCTAATATCAGTTTGTACCTGATCTATTGCTATAAAATCAAATTTGTGTCCATCATTTAAGGTAGTATGTCTAGCTAAAGGGTTGTCAATTTTATTAGTGACAATTGCATGGGTATGTGGGTATGTTCATAGATTCTATCTCGCATTCTACGTTCAGTTTTAACCACGCAGAATGCTGGGCATCCTAAACATCTAGCAATGTATACCACTAGTTTAGAATTACAGTGGAGCTTAAACTTTAAGTTGTATTTATTACCATTTATACAAAATGTGTCCCCCGCTTCAACAAACCTACACATCTTGCAACAACCACATCTAGTCATACCTGTTTGTCTATGCAAATTTATATATACCCCACTTTCAAGAAGGTTTTTAAGGTTACATCCTCTCCTAAATACAATTTTAGGTAGTGGCCCTAATTTGTTATAAAATGTATTGTTGTTAGTGATAAATTGCCAATTCTTGTATAACGTAAGTCTCACTAACTCACTATCACTGCTGAAAGTGGTGATGAAACTAACACCAAAATTACAATCCCTATTTTGAACTGTCACTTGCTCGCAGTTAGAAGTACTTAAAGTAGGATGGTGTTCAGTAGTCTAGTTTGTGTTGTTCATCTTTAAAATAGGTTCGACTTGTCCGCTTAGTCTTTTATTGGTTACTTCCCAAACCAAAGTTTGAACTAAGTGGTCAAGATACCCCCGTTGTTGGAATATTACTTAAATGTTCACATTCCTCATGGAAATCAAGCACAAGGGTATTCACAACCTAGCTGCCCTAAATAATTGACCTTTTACTATTGAGCACGTTTGATGAAAAGGATGGCTACTAGAAAAATAAAGGAAAGAGTTACAATATGTGGCTTTCCTAAAAATCCTAGACACATCTATTGCACACTGGAACCTTGTCAGTAGTCAATTTATTCGCATCTCTAGAATTGACAGTCAAAATTATGACTTTCAAAAGAATGCTGTTTCGTTAAAACACATTTCTTCGAAGGAATTACCCTCCATCTTTTATTAACAATATACGTAATGAGATCTCTAATGACAGACGCACTAAATATTTACCAATTTTACTACATGGTTTTACACCTAATACTTCAAAACCAAGTAACATTAACAGAACCCTTAGTTTCCCATTACCTATCTCTAGGGACATGTCACAAATTAGAAAAGTCATCTCGAATAACTGGGATTTATTAAGTGAATCACAATTTATGTCAGCTGCTATTGGCACTGCACCTACCTTTTCATTTAAAAGAACCAAAACCATAAGAATGAGTTTAGAAAACAGAGATTTACTTTTTTTATTAATTCTACTTCTAACTCTCAAAATGGGATGCATTCATGCAATAAATGTGTGGTATGCCCTAACATTTTTATAGGATTTCAAAACACATTCACACATTGTAATTATACTATTAAGTTTTCGAAATATTTCTTCTGCCATTCTACAGCAGTAGTATATGCAGGTATTTGTGCATCTTGTAAAGCATTTTATGTAGGTAAAACTACAAGAAAACTTTCAGACAGAATTAAGGAGCATCTAGGAGCCATCAGGGCAAAGAACTTAAATAATGCCCTTGCTAAACATAGCATTTTTTGTACTTATTTTTAGTAAATTTTACTTCATAGTATTAGAACAAGTTAACCCGCGGTGGTGGTGCTGCGGTAGCGTTGTCGCCTCACAGTAAGATGCTGTCCTGTTTGATTCTCAGCTAGAGCATCTTCTGTGTGGAGATGTGCGTGAATGAGCGCACCTTCGTTGAACGTTGTGCGTCTGGGCTGGTAACTCGGCACGCAAAAATCAATTACCAATCATTAGCGGACTGGAGTTCCGCTGTGGCGACCCCTAACCGGAAAAAGCCGAAAGACACAAGTATTACAACAAGTTAAATGTTTTTACTGGAGATTGGGAATTATATTTAGAACTAAGAGAACTTAAATGGCAATTACTGCTTAATTCAGAAACATACCCTGGTATTAATGAAAGTGTTAATATTAAATACGCTTTAAAATGGAAAAATTATTTCTATTTTGACAGTTCTATTTTCTACAAAATGTGTTTGCATCCATCCTTGACCTTTGACACACTTGTAAGTCACCATTTGTACAGTTATATGAATATTCATGTCTCCTACATGCATATTTAGTGCGCACACTGTATATTTGTTCAATGATAAGCTAACACA